>NC_089205.1:13330370-13630370 GCF_963930695.1 Labrus bergylta | reverse complement strand
TGTTGCAGAATTAACTTCTCCTCCTTTGCATGGATGTCTGCCGTTAGCCTCTTCACCTCATCTTGAGATGCTTTCATCTGCATCTGGAGTGTCTCAATATCCTGGGTGCTCTGTAGTTGCTGTTCAGCAAACAGATTTTCCTTGGATTGCAAGTTTCCCTCAGCTTCCGCTAAAGTGGAACAAAGATTTTCAACCTGTTTCTTTAAATCTTGGATCCCTTGATTTAGTAGCTCCTTCTGCTCTGAGCTCTCAGTCTCCAGCAGTGTCATCTGTTCCTCTTTTGCTTGGATCTCCAGATTCATTTTCCTCACCTCTTCTTCAGAAGCTGACAGACGCTGCATCTGATGAGCATTCTCTTCTTCCTGTTTGGAAAGCACAGCTACCTGGGTGTGAACCTGCTCCTCGGCCTTTATGAGAGACTCGCCCATATCGGCAAGTTGTTTTGTGAGACATTTGATCTCTTCTTGTAGCTTGTCAGATTGTTTGGAGCCCTCTTGTTTTAAGGTGGTCAGCTGGTCATCTTTAGTCTGGATCTGCTCCCTAAGCCCTCTTATGTCCTCTTCACAGGTTTTCATCATGTTCTGAAATGTATCCTTTTCCTGAGAAATCTCTGTCTCTTTCTGAGACAACAGGTCTCCTTTAGCCTGTAACTGCTCCATTGTAGTTTTCTGAGATTCATTCAAACTTTGAACTTGGTCCCTGAGAGTTTGTATTACATTCTGTAGCCCTTCTGAGTGTGAGGAGGACTCTGTCTGTTGCAGAATTAACTTCTCCTCCTTTGCATGGATGTCTGCCGTTAGCCTCTTCACCTCATCTTGAGATGCTTTCATCTGCATCTGGAGTGTCTCAATATCCTGGGTGCGCTGCAGTTGCTGTTCAGCAAACAGATTTTCCTTTGATTGCAAATTCTCCTCGGCTTTTGTTAGTGATGAACTAAGAGTCTCAAATTCTTTTTTCAAATCTTGGATCTCTTGATGTAGTTCTTCTGACTGTTCGGAACTTTGTTTATTCAATGTGTTCATCTGTTCCTCTTTAGTCCTGATCTCCTCCTTCATGTTCTCTATCCTCTCTTCTGAAGCAGACAATTGTTGCTTCAGGAGCTCTGCCTGATGTGCACTTTCCTCCTCCTGCTTATTTAGCAAAAGCTCCTGAGCCTGAACTTGTACCTCAGCCTTTCTGAGAGACTCATTCAGACTTTCTAGTTGGCCTTTTAGACCTATTATCTCTTGCTCCAGCAATTCAGACTGCAGAGAGCTGTCATTCCTCAGAACAACAAGCTGATCATTTTTTACCTGAATCTCTTGGCTTAACCTCTGAACCTCCTCTTCACAGGTGACAATCTGTTTTTGGAGTCCCTCTCTTTGTTGGATATTTTCTTCTTGGGTTTTAGTCAGGAGGTTTTGCTTTAGTTGGATTTCCTGCTCAGCCAGTTTGAGAGTTGAGTCGAGTTCTTCCATTTTGGCTGTCAAAATCTGTATTTTATTATTAAGGATTTCTTGCTCAGAAGACTTTTCCAAAAGTAATTCAGCAAGCTTTTCCTCTTTGGCTTGAATTTCATTTTTAGATGTTTTGGTTTCATCTGTAAGAATGTCAATTTCTTCCCTAAGACCAGTAATATGTTGCTCTTTATCAGCCAAGAGAGAACTTGCAGCAGATAACTTTGTCTCAAGATCTTTAACTCTTTCCTCAGTCTGTTGAAGAAGGTCTTCCTTCTCTTTCTTAATTTCCTTTAGTTTTTCAACATCTTGTTCACAAGCAGTTATTTGCTCCTGCAGTCTTGAAATCTGTTCAATGTTCTGCTGCTCAGCTTGCTGCAGCTGAAGCTTTAGATCCTGGATCTCTTCCTGCAGGACGGCTCTCTGTTCTGTGATCTGCTTTTGCAAACGATCAAGAATTTCATCTTTTGCTTCAAGCATTTCTTCTGTTTCGGCCTTCTGCTGCTTGAGGAGATCCTTCTGTTGAGAAATTTCTTGCTGATACTCTGAAAGCTGTTGTGCTTTGGCATGAACGTCCACCTCAGCCTTTTTCAGGGAGTCAACTGTGCTCTCCAACTCACTCCTCAAACTGTTTATTTCAGTCTCAAACTTTTCTCTCTGAGTGTTAAAGAAATACAAAAGGCCATTAGGAACTATTAAATCCAGAATATATATATATATATATATATATATATATATTTTTTTTTTTTAAATCAAGAAATGCTTGAACTCTAAAATTATTGTGAAATAAGTTTTCATAATTAAATCATCAGCTTTACATAGGATTGCGGACTTTACCTCGATCACTGGTCCCATGTTCTCTCCTACTTCTTCCTGGGTGGCCCTGTTTATTTCATCCTCCAAACAGGAAATCTTTCCATGGAGGATCTGGATCTGTTCTGTCAGAAGCTCCTGAATAAGGAGAATGATAGTACATTAAATACTCTTAATGCAGAATGAACACAAAGCTCATAAATGCAACTGCAAGTAGTTCTTGAGGCTGCAATCTTAACTGTGGTCTTTGTAATTGATTTACAAAGACCACAAACAGGTGCCAACACATTTTCTGATGTGAGGATATATCTACCTTTTGAGCTGTAACTTCATTGAGTTCAGACTCGAGGTGAATTTCTTTGCGTTGCCATTCCTCCTGAGTAAACGCTTGGGATTCTGACAGCCTGCCAACTTCTGCCTCATAGACAGCCAGCTGTGAACACACTGCTCTCATCTGTGTGAAAAACAGAAAGCCTCCCTCAAGATTATGTAAAAACAGTGTATTTGTATGACCTAGTTTCGGAAAAGCTTGCTGATAAAAAATGCTGTTTGTGTGTAATGGCATTACCTGGGAAGAGAGCACACCATTTTCCTCTGTCAGCTCATCCACTTTCCGCTCCATAAGAGCGGAGGTACTCTTGAAGTCTTTGTTTTGCTTCATCATCTCATTAAGACGCATCTGTAACCTAAGACAGGAAAAAGAACAGCAAAACAATTTTTTAATGACGTTGACTTAAAATTCCTTAAAGTTATGGTATGAAATTGTGTTATTTTCTCAAAAAGTTAGATTAATTCAATCAATAGCCATACATCCTATTTGTATACAGCCCATCTCACTTATAGCTCAATTAACAACAGAACAGTGTATTTTCTGAGCCATAAAAAAGTAGCATGTGGACGTCTAGCAGTAGAAGTAAATATAATTCTCAAACTAAAAATGAAGGGATCTCTTTGGAAGGAAATTGATTTAATATGTTTGCCATGCCTCAATAAATAGGCCTAATTTAAGAGTATAGAAAATGTTCTAACTCCCCACCCCTGTTGCTGGGTACTTACGTGTTGTTCTTGTCCTCAAACTCATTGATTTTATCCCTGATAGCTTGCTCCTGGTCACCTTGCTCTCCTTTGAGCTTATCCAGGCGGTACTGCAGCTGGTTAATCTGTGACTCTGAAAGAAATCAAGTGTGAGGCAAAGTTAATTCAAAGAAACACTTTTAAAACTGTAGTCTAAACGTTCCGTAGCTCTTGGTAGTATACTCAATATGTTTTTCTGACTTGTAAAAGAAACCACAAAACTTAGGCACCAAAAGTTTCCCCCATTACTAAAGAGGATTTTATATAAACACAACCACTAAAATGTTCTACCTCTCTGTGAGATGAGTGCAAGCTTGCTGGCCAGCTCCCTCTCCAAGCCATCCCTGTAGTCTCTCTCTTTGATCATCTGTCTTTGCACCTTCCTCAACTGAAACTTAGGTGTGTTCATGATATCCTGCAGAGGAGACTTGCTGTTGGGAAAAGATAAAGACATCCTTTAGACGTACATACATATACAGTATTGTTGAATAACTTGCATGGAGTGCATGTACGGTACTAGACAAAGTCATATAGTATATCAATGATATAAATCCTATAACGATAGCCATTACAAAGACTACAATCACATGTGTTTTCTATCATATCAGGCTGAAGGTCTTTTAAAGAAAACACATTTAGCTAATCATGCTGAAACCATCCCACAGATAAAAAAAATTATTATTGAATGTCCAAGTGACTTATCATGGATCACTAGCTACATTTTATTTCTAAGACTTTTGGTCATTAAAACAATAAGCTGACCTGAATTGTTGAAATGTGTATCTACATTGGTACCTGACTGAAGAAGAAGCCACAGTTTGCATGTCCACAAATGTTATTTTCTGTTTGCGGAAGAACATGGGGGACTCGTCATCTGACAGAGATGACACACTGGAGGTACAGGTAGACACGCTGGAGGTGGTTGCCGACTGCTCAAATATTTCACGGGACACGGGTAAATCTGAAATTCATAGAGACACACTTTTAGACTCAACAACTAAACCTCGTTACACGGAGTTGAATTCCTTGAGACACCACAGACTGTTACTTTGGCATATTATGAGTGGAAGGAACATTTTTTGCAACTGTGTGACTTACATCTCCTTGCCAAATAGGCATCAAGTCCATTGCTCAGATTAACACAGCCGTCGCTCTCCATCACAAAGGAAGCAGTTAGGTTTGCTATCTCTCGCTTTCAAATAAGCATACACATACGTTAGTACAGAATTAAATGGTAGCACAAGTCACGACACGATAAATAGAATTTGACGTGTGCACCAATAGAAGGTATAAAAATACACAGATCCCAGTTTACCTCCACATCACAGTCAAGCAAGTTCACAGTACAGCGGTCATTCATGATGTCATGGTACACCAGCAACAAAAGCACCTGGTGGCAACACAAAAAAAAAAAAAAAAAACAGTTAGAATGGGTCCTGTTTTTTTTTTTTTTTTTTTGTAAACATAATTTTAAAATTTGTTATATACCTTTGCAATTTCAATTGTAAGGTTGACTCCATCTCTTATGCTGTCCCAAGACAATGAAGTGCCTTTGGTTCCACTAAATCTGCAATCCTCTTAAAACAGAAAACATATTTTAAAGAACATTACTGTGAGTCTCTGCTCTGTTCAACATCTGCCTAGAACAACAACTTTACATAAAAGGAAAAAGTGAGATTCATGTTTTTTTTTTTGTTGTTTTGTTTTTTTTACACCCTTGCATTATTATCTGGCATCTTTACAGCCACAACAGACCACACCCAACAAGTCATGAGAGGTGTGGCAAAGGTGCAACAGATTTGAAAATCAAAGGAAACAGTTCCTTCTGGTCTGGACATGTGCTGGCTTACAGCAAACACAATGCATTTTAAGAAATACAGAATTCAGTTTGCAGTCTGCACAGTTGTAAGTCTGGAGCCAGAGAACCCAATCTTTTAAAATAAAAGACTGAAAGTAACATGATGAAAAGATCCAGAACTATGCTACAATGTTGTGATCTTCAAATAGATGTAAAAATTTTAGACTTATGGCCACTATTATATTAATCATTAAGTCCATCTAACCTCCCACAATCACAATAAAAAATAAATACATGTATAAAGATGTTTTAAAGGGCCAGGAAACTTACTTTCAATAAAGTTTGCAATGAGTCGGAAGTTATCATCGATACAACTGCTGAAGCTGGTGCCAGATTCCTTTTTCCTGAGATAATGTCAAGATGAAACAAGAATAAACAGAGGTTCACAACAAGATTAGTATCTTTAAACATCAAAGAATCCGCCATTATGGTGAGCAAGGGTAGAAAAGAGCTAAAGTCATTGACCTTCACTTGTTTACACTGGCCACATATGAAAACATATCGCTCCTACTTACAGCATAAAGATGATTTTCAATAAGATAGTCCCATCTTGTAAGTCGTCAATGGTTAACTCTCGATCTGACAGTTTTATGTTGTTAACCTGAGAATAAAAATTGTGTGTGAAAAGATGGATAAAAAAAAGCCTTATTTTCAAATTTGTACAATAGATATATAATCAACTTACCCAACCGAGAAGAGCCTTTACGCCCAAATTAATCGTCATTTTGGCTGAGCCTTTCTCTCCAAAGGATTTCAACCTGGAAGCAGAAAAAAACAAGTCTGGAAAAAAATGCAGCTAATATTAAGAGGCCAACGTTGTCAGCACACCTTTTTCCACAAATAGCAGGAATAAGTGAGTTATTAAAGTTTAACATAACCCTCCCTAATCCAACTCAACCGTAAGTAACACGTTTATGTAGTTTTAATGACGCAGTAACTGTGTAAACACTTTAACTGTAGCTTACATTAACTTAGCGAGCACGAACTTATTCGTAGACATAAGTAAGACAAAAGACGCTTCTAGGCACTGACTCACCTTAAAATCTTTAAAAACTTAGTCCAGTTTTACTATGTCGTCTAAAACAGTTATTGGAAGAGGAAAAACAACTCCTTCGACAGCTTATATCACGCGTCTGCTACGAAAGAAACAGTCCCATGAGATGCCACTCAAAATTCAAAACGGTATATGAAGACTGAACCAGCCAATCCGTTTGCACATGTCGACGCATCTCAAAAAGGGCGAAGATGATTCGTTTAAAAACCGGAAGTGAGTTACTTTCCACAACGGGTGCGCTCGATTTTATTATCCACGAAGAGGTTAAAATATTTTTGAATTAAAATTAAATCTACGAAGAGGTTATAGGATAAAAAGTACTTAACGCATGCAAGTTTTTTTTGTGTACTGTCAAACCCCGCCCTTCAGGATGTATTTCAGCATACGCCGGATTTTGACAAAAAAAAGCTTTTTCAGCAGGCAAGATACACATTTTCAAATCCACTTGTAAAATAAACTCTTCTTGTGGTTTCTGTTGCGGTCAATTCAGTATTAACCAAGAAAGCTATAACTTCACAAGAGCTGAACTACAAGTCCCATAAAGTACCGCTTGTTGCCACGGTAACTGAGTTGTTGTGTCTGCGACGAGTAAATATTTGGCGACGTACTTTTATCCTTCGCAGACTGTAAATATTAAAGGTTGCAGCTTGATGGTAAGTTTTCTTTTCTAAACAGGTTATCGGCCAAATTAGTCTGATTTTTTCGACCATGCCAAATAAATGTAGCCTAGTTGATAGTTGATAGTCTTTGCGCAAAGCTTTGTGTTTTCAAGGCAGTTTGATTCAATCGCATTTATTGTTCATTCATCATTAGATAATTCACCATTATTATCGATTACAGGTGTTAATATGAATGAAGCCCCAGTGGATTTATCTTTCAAAAACATCATCTGTTTGGCAGGTATGCACTCTCTCTGTAATTGTCAGAAGTGTTGTTTTCAAACTGTATTGTGGGCTCATGTTTTTTTTTGTATGGGTGGGATATGTTTGTATCTATGTGTTGTGTTTGTGTGTTTGTATCTATGCTGGCTGCTGGAACACCTCAATTTCCCTGCTGGGATGAAAAAAGTATATCTTATATTATCTTATCTTATCTTTCATTCGCTCCTTGTGGTAAAGTAGCTACATTTAAATTCATGCAAGTAATTTCTTACTGAATTGTCTGCATACTACAGGGCTCAGTATAGCCGACTGTAAATGATAATAACATGGTCCACTAGTCCCAACCTGGTGTACCGGACCCCCGTGAAGCTTTGTCTACTACGAATTAGATTTGCACATCCAATTATGATTACAGACTTAGCCAACCAGATAGTTTATACAAAAGTCTTTTGGTGAGACATAGTGAAGGCCTATTCTGTTGTGATTTTATCAATAAAACATATTTAAAATGTTGTTACATTTTTGATGGGAAAAATTTATTAATTCAGTCTTTCGCACCAAGGAAAAAAAGGTTTGGACCTACTGCCATAGGCACACCTTTATCAAGGCAATTTAGTGTGCAGTAGAAAAAATAGTTACAAAAGTGGAACCAATCAATGACAGCATAATTGCTTTGTATATTGCTTTATTTTAGACACATGGAAAGAGGAGCCATGCAGGGGTCTGCGACCTTCAAAGAGAAACTCTGAGATGAAGTATGAAAGCCGCTCACTGCGTCTCAATAACAACAACATCACTGAACTTCATGACCTCCAGATGACTGTCAGTCACTTCCTGGCTGAGCCATCACAGCTCACCTGGCTGGACCTTTCCTTTAACAAAATCTCACACATAGATCAAGTACGTTTCCTCTCGCCCTGGCTTATCAACTACTGTATCTGCGCTTCCTTTTATCCCTCAGTCACAGTGCTCCTCTCAATATGAGTGTGCCTATGTTCCAGGTTTTGTGCGACCTCAAGGAATTGCGTGTGTTGTATCTTCACGGCAACAGCATTTATATTCAGTCAGAGGTGGACCGGCTGGAGTTGCTCCCACATCTTCACACCCTCACGCTGCATGGAAATGTCATTGAGACCAACAAGGCATACAGGTGGAAACATACAAATTAAGTCGGAACACATGTTGTGTAATAAAAAACTTAACTTGAATTATGCTCCTCACCATAAGCACTTTGCAGTAGCAAAGTCGTAGCTGAGTACAGAACAGAAGCAAATGAACACAAATTCAGCATTTCACTGTCATACATTACTATGTTTAGAGTAAGGAGGACTTGTACCACAAGAGTGAACCAACAGTTAGAGTGTGTAGGACGAATGCTTGGCAAGTATGTAGGTATAACACTGCAACAGGTGCTTAAACATAGAACAAGTTCATATTACATATCCTAGTCTGCTCAGCGACACTGCACACACAACAAAAGATACTAGTTACTCAGTCTATTCCAATGATTTTGTTTTCTCATGAACCAATGCAGTTTGTTAATTAAATATCTTTTTTTAGTATACATGTCTGTAAAGTACAGATAAATATATGGACCTTTGTTAAAGTATTCAGTTATAATTGTATATGTTGACACACACAATTTATTATAAAGTATGTATTGCTCATGCATGAATATGTCTTGTATACATGTAGGACTCGTATCATTTCTGCTCTGCCTGGATTAAAGAGGATGGACTTCAGTGCAGTAACACAACAGGAGCGAGTGCTGGCAAAGATTTGGTGTCACAGCAACAACAGGCGCAGCCGCGGCAGAAAGGAGACTCTCCAGTGACAGCTGGGTGATCGCCATCATGGTGTGTTGGGAGGTTCAAAGTCACCCAAATGTCCTGTGCACCACATCTACTGCTGCTACTCTGTCTGTGCATCTGTGGGGGAATCATCAGTTTTACTGTGTAATATATTAGCCCTGTTCATCCGAAGTGGGACAATTTTATTTTTGGAATGAAAGAGGTAAACTGGTTGAAACTGCCATTAAGTTTTATAAATGATGCAAATGCCCCTAAAGGATCCTGATATAAATTGGCTCTGACATGCTGTAATTGATCCGTTTTTGTCAGAAATGCAAATTGTTATGGATCAAAGTATATAATTACAAAGATTCATACAAGCTAATTGAATCACTGACTGTGTATCATTGCTAAAGCAACTATTCTTCAGATAGACACATGCAGATTTGTTTTTAAAACACAACTGTTCAGTTGAAAATCTTTAATGAATTTATTAAACCAAAAAATAAACACAAAATCTTAAAACTTTTTGGTACTAGCCTAAGATATTACAAACATATTTTAGGTAGTAGAACACATGTGAGTAACCAACAAAACAGAAAAAAATGCCAAGAACCCATTGCAAAAAAGCTCAAATCAGAAGCGCAGTTGAAATAATCACAGCCTTGCAGATCATCCCTTCTTAGAGACTCAAGAGCGACTCACTGTGCTCCCTGCCCACGAGTAGTCACATGCTCTCCTCCAAAGAGCAAATATACATTTAAAAAACACAAATAAATTATCACAAAAAGGTCTCAGATCATTTTATCTGCGATGGTACATAGATTGTTAATGCTCTCCCACTCTGCTACAACGGTAAGTTTCTGATTATTATGGACAACTTGATCTTTTAACAAAATGAGATCTGAAAAGCTAACAAAGGCAAGCCTTTAAAAGTGTTCTTGAGTTTCATAAAAACTATTGTCATCACCACAAGTTCTTATCCAATCCTGAACATTGAAATCTTCTCAACTAAAAGAGGAACTTCATACAATCCATCATCAGTTTTTATATTCAATCAGAAAATTCTGTACAAAGGCATGAATATGCGATAATCCTCCCTGCCCCCTCCATACACACCTGCCCCCTTTATCTCTGTATGCTGCTATGTGAAGCTCTTTGATTTGATTCTAAGAGTCTGCCAACTCATTTTGTTAGTGCTAGAAAACTGTAAGGGGACATATTACTGTCTGTAAACAGGAGAAATCTCTGCACCCAGAAAGCTCCATTTCTCACCCCCCAGTGACATCAGCAGGATACAGTGCCCTCCTCCTCGTTTGTGTTTGCATCCTCACCTACCAGAAGACTCCACCCATTGACAGGTCTTTTATGATTTGGCCTCACATGGAATAACAAAAACCAACATGATCTGTTTCAGTTACTTTTCAAACATTATTACAGTGAAATGTAATCAAGTTCGGTTGGTTTACTGGTTGATGTTGATTGAGACATGTTTTTGGTGCATGAACACATCACAATAATGTAACTACCTTCTTATTTATGATGACATATTAAACTTAAAAGAAGACATCCTTTAGGCTGTTTTAGCTTCCTTTGTTATTGTAAGTTGAAACACTGAGGAATGGGCAGTGTCGCTTCAGGGAACAAATCAGAGTTACGGACAAAATTAAGTCCAAACTTGGGGTATTGTTGTAAGATTTTTTTCCTGGCATGTGGCTTCAATACACAACCATCAGACACACCCATGGAACTGTGTTAATTTCCAATGATCCAAGACAGAATGATTCCTCATACCTCTTATTCAAGCAGATTGTAACAAGAATTTACACACAAAGTCAATGCTTATTGCTCTGTGCTAAAAGTCCTGCAGTTTTGGATAACAATCTGGGGTGTGTAGCTAGCTCTGCTTGCCTAGAGTATACAGCCTAAAGGAAAATAATAAGACACTTAAACAGCCATAAAACCGTTGAAAATTAAGTAAGTATATCACCAAGAAGGATGAATGAACAATTTTCCACAGCTGGTTCAGACAAATATTGTTCTATACATTATACTGTATAAAAAGAGGCCTTGTTGTTGTATATATGCAAGCAGCCCCAATGGTTGCTTATGATGAGAATTAGTTGCTGACCCATTACAAATACACCATAGTACAGCCATAAGGTGCAGTCTAACATCATCTTTGTCTTTGTAGCATTTAGAGGCATAGCTAAAAAGCACGAAGACCAAGATGCTCGAATATGGGTGGGCTGGAGGGAGAGGATGCAGTAGAGACACAAATTGGCAGGATGGGAAAAACAGTATGCAGGCCAGAGTCACAAAATCAAGGAATGGCAAATTGGACCACCAGGTCTTCTTTTGCATCCACCTTGATTTGAGAGATTGCACTGTAAGCATACGCCGCTATCTTGGACACCTGCAAAGGAAGACAGACAAAAAACAGCATCACCAAAAGCACATTAGACACCCACTGAGATCTATTTTTAGCCAAAAATTGTGATTAACAATCCTCACACACTGATATGGTACTCAGCTAAACTTGTGGCAAACCACTTTGAAAAGAGTGACTCTTAAATGCTAAATGTAGCCAACAAGGAATGAACACATGGCAACACAAAGAATCTTCCGCCTGTGCTGGTGTCTCATTACCTGCTGAACATCTGAGTATGGCACCAGGTCACTTGCAAGCACTTGGTGGGGCTGGCTGGTGAGGGAGGGGAGAGTGAGGGCTTTCTTTTGGGGTAGACCGTTACTCAAAACAGCCAGCTTGGTACTGCAACGAAAAAGGAAAACATAAGCTAACTTGTGCTAAATTAAGCTCATGGTCAAGTTTCACATTTTGTTCACAACATGTAACATTTTCTTTTAAATCTTCTGCAATGAGAACCTGATGTTTCTGCACCTTTATTAAGCTCAAACATACAATGGCTTCTGTGTCTGTAGTAATCTTATCTTGGTAGTTTTGCTGGATGTAGAAATCCCAACTTTACAAACAGCTCTTATCTTCCCAACCTCCATTTTAAGCCAACAACAACAACATGTCCAAAGTAGCCAGTACATGCACATCTGGCAAACTTTGAAACAATATACAAGTTACAAAAGAAATCTCCTTCCAACTGGTTGCAAGTTTATTGCACAAAGTTAATTTAAGTTAAAGATCTTATAAACTTTGAATTTTATGATTATATGGATCTATTTACTAACACACCCATGCTATCTTTACATGGTGACCTAAATGCATGACTCAGCTGGGTAAAGTTTACCATCTTTAGATAAGTGCAATATATTTTAGAGACCCCCATCCTAACCATACCCATATACACTGAAAATTAAACAGAATCTTGCAAAAAAAAAAAAAAAGAGCAACAGCCTTCCACAATAAATATTACACCACTGCTCCCCCTCATACCTGTATTGCCGAGCTTTGTCCATGTATTCATGCTGCTCCATCATGACAGAGTCAGCTGCTGAGACATCAATAATGTTCCTAACAGACGACAAAATAATACAAAAAATGAAGAACTGCTTTAACATCAGGGAAAATGTGCAGAATCCAGCTCGTCTATGAACACGTGATGAAGGTTCTTACTGTGCTGTCTTGGTGAGAATGGATGTAAGGAGAGCCTGTTCATCTGTCCGCGCTGAGGGGACACTGGTAGTGGTCCAGTCTGCCCCATTTGGGGGTTTGCTGACTGGAGGTGGGATCAGCGGTTTGCGTTCCTCATGGTCCTACAACAGGAAAAAGTTGTCAATTCATGACAGCTCAACACATTTCAGTTATATTGTTTAATTTCTCTACAGCAAGAATGCTAACACAGGTTGTCACATAACTTTCAAACCTTTACCCACCAACCCACTCTCACCATATCGATAATAACAATCAGCTAAAACCAACATTAATCTGTAATCCAACACTAGTTTAATTGTTCCCAGTAAAATTGGACTTCTAAGCAAACCACTTTAAATAATCAGTGTCACACTTAGTCAAACCTTACACTTTAACTAGTTTATCCGATGCTTTGATAGTATGAAAAAGTATGTATTATCATACTTACATTATTAAAAAAAACAAGTCTGATAATATAAACCCATTACTAAATTATATTCAGTTAGTTTCACTGCATTCATTATCTTGTTATTAGTAAGATTTAGTTCATACAAGGGAAGCTATTCAGCATAAAAGAATATCTGCCTTATTTCCGTAAACTAAAAATAGCTCAGGATCTTGAGTGTCACATGACAAAAACACACAAAATCATGGTATCCAGAATACACATCACTTGTTCGGGCCTGTCTATGTCACAGATGTGTATTTGATTGTTTTGTTGTTGAATATCGCAGTTTAACATCTGTTCTTCCAGGAGAGAATTTAACATTCACATAGTTGTTAATGAAGCGTGGACCACAAAAAAAAAAAAAAAAAAGTGTCCTCTAAAGAGTGAATGTTTGTTTCATCGCTCACAAGTCTCCACAGACATTGACCCCTGCTTTTTATCTCTTGTCGTCCTCACATGCATGATCTGACTTACTAAGCATTGTCCAGGGGTCCGGGCCTTTACATAAGGCTCAAACCAGCCAGCTAAAGCTACTTCTTTTAAGATGACACTAACTTCTTTAAAACCACCTCACTAGTAGGTTGTCCATCGTGACTTGTAAGCAGGTTATGTATGGAACAATGTCAGTAGATAAAGTCTTCCAGTATAGTTTGTTACTCAATAAGAAAATACACATTTATCAGGAGAGTTTCAGCTAGCTACCAGCTAACTACCTGCTCGGGGGTCTCGTTCTCGCTGCTGTAACAACAACCCATGACGGCGTCCGAGGGGCGACACTACACGACCCCAGCTTCCCCTGGTCTCCGTCAGTAACAAGTCTACGTTTATCTTCTCCCGAAACACACATACAACTTCTCTTCTTCCTTCTTCGTTTTCACTTCAGCTTCATCCAAAAGAAGGAAGCTACTGTCAACAGCAGCAACTCCTAGGACGAGCTATCACATGACAGCAGCTCTGGTGGTGAGGAAACAACACAGCGAGCACTTCCGGTATTTCAGAGGCTCCCGTGGCCTTTGTCACGTGACGGAGGAGTTTCAAAACCGGAGCTGTTTACAAAAAAAAAAAAAAAAACATGGATAAACTACATTAAGTGTGACACAAATAAACATTAAAAAATACTAGAATAAAGATTACATATTTTTGGATGGAAGCTTTTAAACGCTACGGCCATTTATTAATGTTACATTTGTTACACACGGACCATATGGGTATATTATTGATGCATTAACTTGCAAGTATTTTGATATGGGGCGTACAGAATTAAGTATTAAGTAAGTTAGTAAGTAATTAGTAAGCTACTTCCACACTTGTTTAGTATTTGCCTACAATAAACAAATTCCACACTTACGTTGTGGTATGTTGGTGGTAGTGTTATGAGATAGAGCAGGGATGGGCAACTTTGGTCACAGCAATCATTAAATTCATTAAATTCCCACTGCCAGGGGGGCCAAATTGTAGGATACAAAAACGATTGCAGTCAATTATGTCTCAAATTTAACTCAACATATACCAGTGATCAAATATTATCATGGACATATTTCTGGTTTTCATGATTTCATGGCAGATTTTGTCATGTTATTCTTCATGTTTCCAATTCATTGATGTGTAAAAATTGACCCGAGGGCCACGTTGAGGGTTGATGGGGGGCCGCCAGTTGCCCATCCCTGAGACAGAGCTTACACACTGCACCGTACTTGATCAAAGTGTCAATTCTACAGAAAAATGCAGCGTTTCTCCCTGTAGGGTATATTCATAACGTGATAGTCTTGAGTAAAATCCAGTAGACAGCAGCAGATGCAGGATGGGGCATGTTCCCCCCTTGACACAGATGAAAGGGACACCCTGTGGCTGAGTAAAGATGACAGACACACACCCACAGCTTCTCTACAAACTGTAGTTACATTGTACCCTAATATCACAATAGAGTCCATCAATGTTTTTCTAAGACCGAGACCAAAACAGTGTTGAATTCTCAATAAAGGAAGATTCAGTCTCTGAAACTGTATCTTTTCATGGGCTATGTGTCTGAACATTTTTTTTGTAAACCTCAACCAAACATTATAGGCATTATATGACTGACTTATTAAACGTTCATTTTATCAGTCATTTTTTATTTTTTATTTAGTCATCTATAACCTGAATTTGTTCTATTTACAACAGTCTAAAATGGCTTCATGAATGACAAACAACAAAAACAAACTTTCTGCCCCCACTGGCACTTTGAAATGGGGAGGCAGTCTGATGGGAGGCGCCTGCCCTCTCATTAACCCCCCGTTTCCTCCACACCTCTTTGTTTACACCTTCAGGCCGGTCAAGTCCGGGCACAAGTGTGGCAGCTCCGCAGACCTCACTTTGTTCTTGTTGCAGGAAAATGTTTCTTTCTGTGGTCAGCTTTATTTTGCTCTCTGGGGTTTCACATTCTTCTGAAACCCTGGCTCCGGAGCCGCAGTCTCTCGGGTTTAGTTCCTCGGTCCGCTCAGTGTGTAAACCCATTCCGAGCACTCTTTCTCTGTGCCACGGGATCGGCTACAGACAAATGCGGATCCCTAACTTGCTCGGCCACGATACCCTGAAGGAGGCCCAGCAGCAGTCGGCAGCCTGGCTGCCCCTCATCTCCAAGCTGTGCCACCGGGACACCAAGAAGTTCCTGTGCTCTCTGTTCGCTCCGGTGTGTCTCCCGGAGCTCAGCGGGCCAGTCAGCCCCTGTAGGAGTCTGTGCGAGGCGGTGCGGGACGGCTGCGTGCCCGTGATGAGTGCGTTCGGGTTCCCCTGGCCAGAGATGTTTAACTGCAGCCGGTTCCCGCGCGGGACCGGCCTCTGTATCGCGGCAACCGGTGAGCACGAGGGGAGGACTCCCGAAGAGGTCAGGCACGAAGAGGCGTTGAAAGGTCAGTGGAGTGATTGAATGTTGTTGAGTTAACCTACCAGAGTGAAACAAGACGAGGCCTAGCCTATAGGAAAACTCTCAGCTTCACATACGTTTGAATTAAAAATTGTCGTATACTTGAATTAGCTCTGACGATGACAGTCATACAAATATGTCACAATAACATTAATGTGCCAAATATTTCCATAGACTTAAAGATGTAGGCCATAGAGTCATAATGGTAAGTGGCTCTCATTGCGCATAGCCTAATGTAGGCTACATCCCTGTGTGATTTATTCTGTACATTTAAAAAAATAATCAAACAAATATCAGCATGCTAATTATATCCTACTGGCCAATGTTAGTTTATCATAAGAATCAGGGCTTAGGCTATGTGGTAGGAAATGTCACTGTCACAAGTAAACTAAAAATCTTGATCACATCAATATTTACCTAAATTTAAATGTATTCAGTTTTTGTTCATGTCAGGTGTTTCTGTTCAAATACAAATCATAGCTGATTTAAGCAAATTAAAAGCATGCATAAGTAGCCTATATGGCTCAAGGTAGAAATGCATAAAGCTTTTGTTATATTTTGTTTTGTTTAATAAAAAACTGTTAAAGTTTTTCCCAAGCTCTTAAGCTTGTTTTTTTGTAAAGCTGTAACATTTGGGTTTTCCTTCTGGAATTGTGTGAAGTGTAATTAGGTCCAATTCTATCTTATCTTTTAGTTGCTTGGCATGCTCTGATCATAAAAATTGCCAACATTTGTAAGCATATATTCCCTCCCTCCAGGCAGTGTTATCTGTGATGCCTGCAGTCTGGCTGCAGAAGGAGAGACCGACATCCAGGAAAACTTCTGCAACAGTCCATATGGTGAGTAAAAAAAGTCATGTCGCCCAATAAAAAAAACAAAAAGTGACATTATGAAGTAGAGCACAGCAAAACACTCTCTGTTAATACTTCTAAAATAAATCTTTGTTCTACTAAACCAACCAAAGAACAGATAAGTGTGGCGATAGATGTTTGTTTTACAATGTGTCTGAAATCTCACCAATTAAAGAGCACTCCTCTGTTTGCCACAGCCTTCAAGATGCGTCTGGGCAGTGTGTCGACGGTGGGAGGAGACCGTCAGCTTGTGCCTATGGCCCGCAGCCGAATCCTAAGATGGGCAGGGGGAGGTGCAGAGAGGGCAGAAGGGATTGGGGGCGCAATGGCCCACAGCGCTTTGTGGCTCCAAGAAGGCGGCACCTGTGCTTGTCCTGGTTTAGACTCTGCAGAGATGAACACAAACAGAGGGCTGCAGGAAGACCAGATGGATAAGAGACCTGGAAAAGAAGAAGGAAAGCAGGGTAATGGGGCCCCGGGCGGGTGGTACTTGGCGTTGGCTCAGGCTGAAGAGGGAAGACTGGTGTTGACTCGACTGGTGAGGTGGAGCAGAGGGGACAAAGAGCTGAAGAAGTTTATCAGAGCTCTTATTAAACAGCCTTGTAAAGTGCTGTAGACGGGGACTTAACAAACTGCATGCATGGCCATAAGCAGCTAATAAAAAAACAAGTGGAATACCACTGAGTAAACCATATGAATGCAGAAGATACATTTGAAAGGAACAGTTGTTAAAAGATCAGTTAATATACCAGCAAGTCTGCATAATGGCCACTTTCTTGAATCATCTTTATTCTTCTGTAAATCACACACAGGATGGAAGTAATGTTAAGGCATTATTAAAAAGTTACTACAGCATGTAAAGATTATTATTGAGTTTTTTTGTATTTTTGTGTACATTTGTCTATATAAAAGAGAACATGTTACCAATTAATCAAAGTGCTGAGTAGTTGTATTAAAAAACTGCAAGGATGGTGGCTTTTCTCATTACAAATATTCCATTAAAACATCATGTACAAGTTTCAGAGTCACTTTTGTTTGTTTTCTGTTATGTTGAATGTTTTGTTTACTGTCTTTTCTGTCATTGTATTATTCTATTTTGTATGCACATTAAGCATACCCTGTGCATGGCTTTAATAGACCAACCGTTTTTTTCTGAGAATCTTATCTTCTGAAATAGGACACAGAAAAATAAATATTTTGTATTTTTTTTCTTCTCTATTTTTTACATTTTAAGATTACATTTTTGTAGCTCTCATGGTCTTATTTTAGGTTGCTAAATATTGATTAGGCTTCAGTGTTTTTTTTTTAAAAAAAAAAGCTTAAATTAAAAAAAATTGTATCAACACTAAATATTATTTCAGTTTTGTTGGGGCTTTTCTGGATCTTTCCATCATGACTCTGCAAAGAAAGACATTTGATTCCTCTCCACCACACACACGCTCGCACACCTGTTGACTTTAACTTGATATATCAGATATCTGTTTCACACTGCTTCTCTCTGTCTCACTATCTCTGCTCCTATCATCACTATCTTATCTCTTATTATCTAGAAAAGGCTGTATAGTCAACAATGACAACTGCTTACTGGCTATGTTTGTCATGATACTGTTAATGTCTTTTAATAGTAAATAATATAAAACATACGCTGTCTTGCACGTGATGCATGAATTATTCAAACCCCCAGATCTTTTATGTTCTCTTACACACACACAAACACACTCACACAGCGCTCTCTGTTTTCTGCACTCCCCTCAGCTGAACTAACACTTTCATCTTAGTTCGCCGGACCATGTGAGTACATCTGTTTTTCATGAGACTGTTGGATAGACTTTACTTTTGATTAAATAGGTTGTCATAGATTCGGTTCAGCGTGTAGTCCAGACTAGAGTAACCTGAAGTAGGGGAAACATCCTCAGAGAGACGACACTTCTCATGTGGAAGGACTTAAAAGATCACTACTGTGTGTTTCATATGTAATCCTAGAAGCACTGGTCTTAAAATGCGCACTAGTTATTGTGATTATTAGTGATCATCACTATCGTTTCAGTCTCACAATGAGCTGATAATTGCAAGCTTTAGTTACAAGGATGTATACTTTTTTTAATTTCTTTGCATTATTAGAGTTCCTATGAGGGATCTTTCTGTAGTTTATTGTATTCATTATTGGCTTTGATAAAATAAAAAAAATGCATGGAATATGCATAGGACCAGACAAGCTTCATTGCCTTAGACACAATGTACAACAGGAAGAGTTGTGGAGTCACTGTAGCCTGTAAACATGCAGTTATAATATACATATATGTAGACACACACTATACTACTTTGTATATGTACACTAAATGTTAAAAATCTCAGAAGAAGAAAAGATGCCGTGATGTGAAAATTAGCAAGCAGCAACCACATTCACTCCAAAAAATAAATATATCTAAATGCACAGTGAGAAATATGACTCATAACCTACTGCTGCTTGAAGAAATGAGACCGAAATGAAGTTATTTGTTGTCTGATAAAGTTCAATTTTAAATGCAGACAGGTAATATAATTATAACTCCTGAATGTAATAGAGATTCAGAAGACCCACATGCTGATGTCCTTGTGTGAATCAATGGATCAGCATTTAAGCCATTGTTGATTTAAAAAGTCACATGCAGACACATCACTCTGAAAATAAATGAGCATAAGAGGCTAATGATCCACCTGGTTCTGTGCATTTCTTCATACCAGTTAGGATGGTGTCTCCTGCTATCGCTCTGGCCTTCCTCCCCCTCCTGCTGACACTTCTCATCAGGTACCGTTACTACTTTGTGCTCTTCTATCGGGCGGTCCTGGTCAGGATATGGAAGGACTGTGTTACCGGTCTGAGCAGAGAGGAGCGAGTCTTCCAGTATGTTCTCACTCATGCCACCCCTGGAGACCCTGACAGCATCCTGGATGCTTTCGATGACTGGTGCAGCAAGGTGGAGTACATCAGCAACATCGGGCCTAAAAAAGGTGGGGACATAATGAGTGGTTACCTTAAAAGAGAGGTTATATGTCTAAATGTGTGATTTGACATATTTTTGTTCCTGTATGTGTGTGAAGGGAAGATCCTGGATCGGCTGCTGATGGAGCAGAGCCCTCTCACAGTGCTGGAGCTGGGGGCCCACTGTGGGTACAGCACTGTACGGATCGCCCGAGCTCTTCCCCTGGGTGCAAGGCTCTACAGCTTAGAGATGGACCAGAGGAATGCTGCCATCACTGAGAAAGTCATCCGCCTGGCAGGTTTTGATGATGACACGGTGAGAGAGCTTAAACCTGTAACATATTTACAAAAAGGTTATGTCATTGTCAATCCAGTTCAGGTTTTGATTCAAGTTTTTGGGGATTGTGTAAGTAAGCAAGGGATATGACTATACTCTTCTCCTCTGTTGCCCCCTGGTGGTGGTGGAATGAACTTCCAAACTCCATTCGAGGTGGTCAGAGTGCATCTTTAAGAAAAAGCTAAAGGCCCAGCTCTTTCATGAATACCTACTAACTTAATGATGAGGATGATGATGGTAATGACGATTGTTTTTGTTTGATAATGATGACTTATAAGATGGTTTCTATACTGATTAGAGCTCTCGAGAACTGCCGTCAATGTTGTGCTTTGCCTCTGGTCACTTCCTGTCAGCACCTGTGTGTCCAATCGGACCTAAAGCTGATCATTTGCTCTTACTGACATTGTTCCCTTTTTTTCTAGACCCTTGCTTATGTTGTACTTACTCTCTGATGTATGTCACTTTGGATAAAAGCGTCTGCTAAGTGAATTGTAGAACTGTAGGATTGTGCAGAGTTCTTGTCCTGGGGGGCACAAGTGGGGCACTGACTTCATTCAAGGATGGCATGAAAAATATATCTTCCATGCTTAATACTATGTCAATCATGATCTAGGACTATTAATTGGCACATGGGGGGCCCATGCTAGTCCAAGCCACCTCCCAGACACATAACAACAAGCTGCCACCATTATTTTCTTTTACATTAGGCCTATTTTCTGCAATATTTAGATTTCATGTATTATATATATGAAGTTTAAAAAAACCCATGTGACATCCAATGTGTGTTTTCCAGGTGGAACTCATTGTCGATCCATCTGATGAGGTTATCCCTCGGCTGCGTTCTGAATATGGTTTGGAAAGGCTGGATTTTGTCTTCATGGATCACTGGAAGAAATGCTACGCTCCAGATTTACAGGTGACTAGAATAAATCAACGGAAAGGAAGGTTACAATTTAAATGAAATGTATTAATTTCTGCGCTGAAGAGAATTATATGTTTGTGAAGGTTGTTTAAATATAGTTCAGATCCTCCCTACGTTCACCTTGTTATGATCCTACCTCTGTGTGTGTTTCAGATGCTGGAGGGCTCTGGCCTTCTGGGTAAAGGGACCATGATTGTTGCTGACAATGTGCTGTTCCCCGGGGCTCCAAAGTTTCTGAGACACATTCGCAAGAGCGGTCTGTACAAATGGAAGGTCCACCGGGCCACACTGGAGTACAGCAAAGGCATCAGAGACGGGATGGCCGAGCTGGTGTATGAGGGTATCAAGTAGATCCTGCCAGCTGGGGTATCACATTATATGAAACCGGTTCCGATTTCAGAAGTGACAAGGGATGAATTAATAATGTTCAAACTACGTTTTTTTTTTTTTTTAAAGCAAACTTTGAAAAAGTGTTCCCTGAAAAGTTCCATTAATGTATTCTCCATTTGCACTTGATCCAACTCATAGAACTGCATGACTGTATTTGACTGTCACACAATACTGATCTCAATGAAGAAACAAGATCCACATGTTTCGTCCTTTTTGTTCGTTTGATTTTTGTTGTTCCTCACAATCCCTGTCATGGGATTGTTACACATAAATGTTTTTCCAAAAACTACATGTGTAACAAAAAAAGAAAACAATGAGCAAGTTAATTATGCTGGGCTAATCGAGCCAAATGACATGATATTTAGTTTTTTAATTAAAGTTTTTAATTATGTTTTATACGGAGAACTGCTGTACGTAGCCATAAAATGTTCAACATTTCCTGGTATTCATTTTTAATTACATAAAATGAACTGTGGACTTTTTTTTACCACCCAACCTCAAAGATTGATTTTATTCTTTCCTGCTCTGTTGTTGTCTGAACCTCAGCACGATTGTAAATAAGAGTTCTTTCTTTGTGTCTTCATAGGATTTAAATAACAAATTATGACTATGAAGATTTCATTAATTTATAATTCAAATTAGTGCCAGTACGGGACTTTAAAGCTCTTTGATTTGGAAAAGCTAGTCAACCTTAATCCAACACACATCATTTTCTAACATGTTACTTTTGTGTTTCATTTTTAAGAGAACAGACAGCAGAAAAAACAGCTCCATCAAAATTATTGAAAAAGAAAAAATGCTAACAACGGACAAGCTTACCTCCTCAGGGCCACAATGCACCTGATGAAAGTCACTAGGCTGAAATGTTCCTTCCTACACAAGTGCTTGTGAACAGCTCCAGGTATCCCTCCACTCCTGCTCTGCGGTGAGTGTGTCTGTCGTTGGCTTTTTTCCCCAGACAATTTACACCAACCACAGAGCACCTTGTATGTGTTACCTGACACACAGTCAGCTTCCATTCATTTTTTTTAAAAAAGGGTTTATTTCAGTATAAATAATCAAAGCTTTGGTGGGCAAACCTTTGTCTTACACATGAGAGAAGAAGATGGATATCTACTGTTGTTTTCACATTTCAATCAGTATTTTTCAGTGGTAATGGCTTTTACTTTAAGCATAATTAAAGCATATTAAAAAGCATTTTGTGAACATAATATTGCAATCTTTACAAAAAAAACCCATTTGTTTGTAACTAAAGATGTGCAGGGTAAAACACACTGGATTGGATAATATAATGAAGTTTCTACATGTCTCCTAAATAGATAACACATTTTTTAGCTGACTGAACTGTTGTCTGTGCCCAGTCAGCTGTTCGGAGGAACTCTTGAGAAGTGGCACATGACAAAGTTAAAGTTTAAAAAGATGAATAGGCTGATGCCTACTGCTGCCACTGTGTGTGTACTTGTTCAACTGGCTGAAGTGGGAGCTTGTATGTGTAAGTGTGTGTGTCCATCATAGAGCATTCACACTAAGAGAAACCAAACAGCAGGACAGGTGCTCACAGCTCAGGTGCCTGAACATCTGCCTGTGCCACAGTTTTAACTGCCCTCACTTTGTAACAATGTGATTGTGTTAAGGTAGCAACACTCACAACCAAGTCCAACAATGTTCATAGCCTTCATGGCCATCACCCACTAAGATGACATGTAGCACACTTTGATTCTACGTTTCACTTGTCCTGTTCACAAAGATAAAAAAAATATCTACATCCAAGACTGAAGGGGTAGCTTTCAAGGTACAAGTGTGGAGGCAGCAATCCTTTGCCAGACAGCATAATGGAGACTAACATAGTCTTTTGTCTTATATCATCCACTGGTCTTGGTCTTGGTCTGGTCCCTCCATGTCCACCTGACAGAAAGAAACAGATTAAAGTCATGTGTTTCCCTGTTTAAGGGTGCAAAAACAAGTAAACAAGTTTAATGATTAAGAGTAATTTCAGTGCCCAAAATAAGTCAATCTAATCGTGACCAGATTTAAGTCAAGTTTTCAAATACGTTTTCTTGGGTTATTCACACATTTAACGTCTTAAGGCAGTCACGTTAATGTCACTATAAAAAGTTTTACAATCTAGTTGACATCAGACTTTAACTGCGTTTGCTTTATTGGCTTCAATAAAGGCGGGTCAAATACTTTCTTTTCTGAATCATACTCTAAAGCACCTCATTTATTTCGCCGTCATCAGGTGACTCATTGTAGTCATTCATCTCGTCCATGTCTTGCATGTCTTCTTCATCTTCAGAGTCTTCTTCGCTGTCCTCTTCGTCCTCATCGTCCTCTTCTTCTTCTTCATCATATCCTGCCTGCAACACAGTAGAGACAGAGACTGAGATGACATAGATTGAGGGAGCTAGGGAAGCAGTTTTTTTATTTATTTACTTTTTTTTATTTAAAATGGCATTGAAACTAAGAGTAGCATTTATGTTTTTCTTTAAGTTACACACCGAAACATCGAAAATAGGTTTCCCAATGGGCATCAGGTTGTTGTCTTTCTCAGCAATGCTCTGCAGCTGAGGTAAATACAGAGGGGACATGTGAAAACGCAAGCTACAAGACAGTGAGTAGGAAACTGTTTCAGCAGCAAAAAAAAAGCAAAAAACATTTTACCCAGGTTTGGTGCTGCTGCTCTTGCTGGTGCAGCTCGGTCTCGTCCACGCAGGGTCGGTCAAGGTTGAACCATAAGGACTCAGTGATCCGAGGGAAAAGAGAGGGGAACAGCGTGGACATGACTAGAAACACATAGACGACAACATTAAAGCGGTTAAACCCGATGATTCACGACGATACTGTTGATGAGCTCTTGTGAAAACCAGAGCAGGCTACGAGTCGAGTGGGTGGCGAGGCATTGCAACACCCGGTGAAGAAGAAGTGCTCTGGCTGTTTTCAAACATAGAAACTTTTTGTTTTGACTCGATGATTACTCTAAGAGAGAAATGACGCCATGCAATAAATAATAACATTTCACCCGCAGCACAAGCGACATTATATCTTACCTTATAGTAAGCCCTAATCTGCCTAGTCGTCGTTCAAGCTTTTCAAAATTCAAAATAAAAATTAACCGGAAACCGATAGTGTTCACTTTTAATATTTCCGGAGTCGTCTTAGTCTTGTGTCATTTCTTAATGGTTCCGCATGGGAGGCGGTGTTGGCTGCTTAATTCATTCATGCCTGGGGATTTTATCAACAAAAAAAAACATGTGTACAAGTTGGTTTATGTGTTGAGATTATGGCTGTTCACTTGTGCTCTGATGTGTCAAGGCTATTAGCAGTATACATGCTGATAGACTTCTATTTGCAGCGAGTGGCGAGAATTGCAACGCAAGTCTGCCTTCTTAGTTTGAATTGTGTTAATTGGATTGTAAAATAACATGAAAAACCTTGAATGTATCCGATAAATGCGAGTGAATTAAACTGCTGCGAAATCAAACAAAATAGGGGGAGGGATACATCTACATGTGAAAAATCCAAAGCCCCTTTACACAACAGCCACCTCAAACATTGACACAAAAAAAGACAGATAAGTTTTACATCCCCATGTGTGCTCTGAATCATTGTTGCATCTCCTGAGATATCGGGCCTACACCCAAATTTCCAGTAAAGCGGATTTACAGCCCACGTAAACATGCTAGTTATGTTATAGTTTAAGTTGAATCAGATGATAAACAATACAGGTGCAGCAGAAACTTATCTTAACTGCTAGCTCTTTACTCTTCTTATTACCTCGAAGGTCACGCTGCCCTTTCACAGCAAAAGGCCAAATCATGTGTGTGTGTGTCAAAGAGTTGTCTGAACCTTGAGATAAGACCAACCTTGCTCTCAGTAAGACGTTATAAAACAGATTACCAAATACACACCACCTGTTTCTGTTTTTTTCTGTTTATCACATATGCACACAGCCACACACACACATACAATCACACACATACAATCACACACTTAGCACACAAGGCTGACTTTGGACTTTGGATACCTATTAGTGAAAAATGCTCACACACTCCACTAACACACACTCAGACACATGTAGGCAACATCGGGAATTCATGTGTGTCTCATAAATCTTGCGAAGTGTTTAAGAGGGGACAGAAGATTCCAATTTTTAGGATCAGTCCAGGAAGGACTCATCACAGAATTTAACCAGGTATAGTAATTTTTCATTATTGCTTAAAAGAAAATCTGTAGAAAAGTTTCCACATACAGTGTAGAATAAATGAAAGATCATGTATCTGTAATTGAGGATTAACTGTTTTGTTCTCTGTTTCTTCTTCTTTTTGTTGTGTTATTTAGGTGTGATTCAGGAGAAATGCTCATAGTATACATAGTTTATTTGTAAATGTGTATTTGCGGTCAACAACTAATTTTCCACGTTGTGATTTAGACTAAGAACTCACAAAGAGCAAAACAGCAATCCTAACCGCTAGATATAGAATCCATCACAGATTATTCAGTCTGAGAATTTTTACATTTTATGTTAAAATACAAAAAAATCCTACTTATTTTATCAAGTGTGTCAAGTTAAGAATATAACGACTGAAGGAAATAATTCTTTCACTTTTACATACTTTCATATAGAGGCAAAGTAATAACAACATGTATTCCAAGTCTCATTTACTTTACAGGCAAAATTATTTTTTTTAAAAAGAGTTACAAAGGTGGACAATGTAGCATACTTTTTTTTGTTTGACTCTGTTTAGATGTATGTTGGCTGTGACCTTTTATTTTTTTTTTCCCAATTTCTTGATAGACTTATAACTAACTCCACACTGATTTATTTTAATGCCTTCCCTGCTACACAGCCATGTGGGTTGCTCTGGCCTTGTTGCTCGCCCTCTCCAGTGGGGCTCTTTCTCTGGACAAACTCAACATGTGTATGGATGCAAAACACCACAAAGTGTCACCTGGCCCTGAGGGAAAACTGTACCTTCAGGTAATTAGTAGCCTACTTTATTGCCAAAACGTCAAAGATGAAAACCAAATCAATTTATGTAATGTTTTTGTGTTGTCTAAAATTTCTGAATATATTGTACACACTGACTCAGAGACAAAAAATACTTTCTTCTTTTCCTTTTTTCCCACAGTGTGCTCCATGGAGAGAAAATGCATGTTGTAAGGCCAACACCACTGAACAAGCCCACGAAGATAACTCCTACTTGTACAACTTCAACTGGAATCACTGTGGTGCCATGAGCCCCAGTTGCAAGAAACATTTCATCCAGGACACGTGCTTCTATGAGTGCTCGCCACACTTGGGCCCCTGGATACAAAAGGTGTGTTCTCTGCTGTTGTGCACTTTATCTCTCCAGTATGTGTGTGCCTGCAACACTAGAGGGCAGCATGAGACCTAGAAACAGTATGCCAGAATGGTTAAAACTACTTTGAGGTAATTGCAGTCATAAGAATTTAATTACTTTGTATTATGAAGATGGACTTTGTACTGCTCTCCTGTTGAATCTGTATAACTGAATCTTTATAACTCACCAGATGGATCTGAGCACTGAATCTACAAGGCCAAGGAGTTCAATTCAAGAAATAACTTTAATGGGTTGACATGACTAACGACTCATATAAACTAATATACTGTATGTGCGATTTGTTTGTTTGAAGGTTGATCAGTCCTGGCGCAAGGAGCGTATTTTGGATGTGCCTTTGTGTAAGGAGGACTGCCATGAATGGTGGGAAGACTGCAAGAATGACATGACCTGCAAAACTGACTGGCACAAGGGATGGGACTGGAGCTCAGGTATGCATGCACATACTCACACATATGTTAACACACATACAAGAGGGTAAATAAATACAGACCTTCTGACTTTTTATATGTAATCAAAAAAAAAAAACCTATCTATTGCATATATTCACACACCTCTATAAACAAACTTTCAACAAAATGCAATTACTCATAAAAGCATTGACATCTTTCATTGCTGAGTGTAAGGAAGTTTCTGCGTTCAGATGAAATCCTGTGACTGTTTGTTATCATCAATTCAGTCCAAAATTCTCTCCTTCTCTCTCTCTCTCTCTCTCTCCCCTTCTCCCCTACAGGTATTAACAAATGCCCTGCAGACAGTAAATGCAGAAAGTGGACGGATGTTTACCCAACAGCCAAAGATATGTGCGAACAGATCTGGTCCAATTCCTACATTTATACCACCCACTCTAAAAGCTCAGGTCGCTGCATGCAGCTCTGGTTCAACGGGACAAACCCCAACAAGGAGGTGGCAAAGTACTACCTGAACAGCGCACAGCAGCACCAGAGCTTTGCCTTGATATCACTGCTCTTTATGGCTTTCTCAGCTTTATTTGTGATGTTGTAGTGCAATCATAGCTTTATCCCGCACCAAATCCTTTGTGTTCATTTCTTTGTTACAGTTTCAGAAAGAAAAAATCCATTTACATTTGACTGTTCTTATAATTCTAATATATACATGGTGTGTGCATGGTTGGTTTAACATATGACAGGAAGAATGTGATTCTCTTACTAATTATTATTATTATTATAACAATAATATTATTTTATCAAAAATATTATTTTATCAAAAAGATCCCTCTGTGTTGAATCCAGTTGAACAAAACTCATATTGTCCTGCTTTTAATATTTTTTTTCATTTTTGTTCTAATAGTTTCTTGTACAGCCAACCACAACACCTCTCTCCATTACTCTGGATTAGAACATTTTAACATAATATGAATAAACAAGATCAAATTCAACCTTTCTGGAAACATGGTATTTTGCTTTCTTTATCAGGATGAACAAATATATAATAAAAATAACCCAATCCTAGTATCAATACCGATATGTAAATGAAGGCAGCACAGCAGTTTTAAGACTTGGAAAATGGTAGCAGATTTGCAAATCTGTGGGTAAAGTATAAAAACTAGAATAAACTTTGGCTTCTCAACAGGGCATGAAGGCGCATGCAGCATACTGTATTACTGCACAGCTCTGGCATGATATTTATTCTAATTACAAACAAGGGATCAGTTTAATAACCCCTTCATAACCTTAATAGCCAGTGAAACTGACCAAAGACCTGCATCCAGGGAAAAGTTTTGGCTCCTGTGATCATTCCATCACATGACCAACCTGGGCCAGCTAGTGGTTAGTGGGCCCCACTGCTCGGTAATTATGGAGTATGAGAGTGTGTGTGTGTGTGTGTTTTGTGTCACACAAGCTCTGTGTATGTGTGTGTGTGTGGGTGCCACGTCTGAATGTGTTCCATCAGATCTCTTGCTGAAACCTTGTGATTGGTTAGCTGCTGTGATGCAACCAGGAAGGACATTGGCTGATCAAGAGATAATTCTGAGATATTTATTGCATCTCTTGTATATGCTCTGGGTTGTTATACTCGAGGCTTGAGATGAGTAGTCTCATGATTTTACAAAGACAACGCTGGTGCAGTCAACAGTATCCTATTTGAAGATTTGACTTTACCTTCTGACTGAGCTCAAACATGTCAGAGTGCTGCTCCACTTCTGATGCTGAAAGGAACGTCCTTCCTCACTTGTCTTTCCTGTCTCATTTCTATGCGCTGTATTCAACACAAAAAAATAACACAATTATCATGGGTAAGGATTGTGTGATTTGGCTATATAAGTGCAAAAATATACATTTACAGGTTTAAATGGATGATAGGCATAAGTTGATGTAAGACCTCAATGCTGTCTGCTTACCATATAGAAATACAATATGTATTGAATATAATATGAAATTGTAGCATAAGGATATTGGTGTTAACAATTTAGTCATATACTGTATCGATGCACTTGCATGTTGCATAAAATGCGAAAAGTTATGCTAGCATGTGGACTTTGCACTAAGAAGATTGTAGATATAGAGGCGGTAACATTAAAAGGGCTGCTATGCCTGTCAAAGTTAAGCTGATGAAGTTGCATTTAAAACTTACTTTGTCATGTCCAAAGAGCATAGCCTTTATACAATGGCCTAAAGCAATCCTATCATTAGAAAATAGAACTGGGAAAAAGCATTAAAAGCCTTGGTTATGTATAGACAACCATACTACACTCACTGTTCATCCACTCAACAATCGAGCTTTTGAGTGTATAATGAGTATTTCAGCCCTCTTAACATTGGTTATAGACTTTTGTCTTTATAGCAGGAAATTGTGGTAAGAGGCAAGAAGAAAATGTGCAAATTTAGTTTTTTTTATTTAATTTCTGGATAGTATTTTAATGTTGATGTGACATGCAGCAGCACACTTTTACGATCTCTGCATGCAGACGTATTGTCAAGCCACATCTTTTTTCAGCAGTCTGACACTCTGCTCTATACTCACACATACACATTCACATACACAGACAAAGACACACATGAGTATACACAGTATGATGCCATAGCCAGAAATAGCATTGGGATGGCTGCTGTCCCTCTGGCTATTAATACTCAGCGTTTCTGAGGTCATTGACAGCACAAACCACCCTGCCCAACTCTCGCCCTCTCTCTCTCTCTCTCTCCCTCCCTTTTACTCTCCCTCCCCTCTGGCTTTGTTCGGATAAGTGCATCAATGCCCAGGAGTCTGATTGTGTGATGTCTTCTTAAGGAAAGGTTTAAGTAATTAAAAAAAGGGGTTTTCTGCTACTTAAGACAATTATTCCCTGTGTGTGTATGTGAGTGTGTGTGTGTATGTGAGTGTGTGTGTGTGTGTGTGTGTGTGTGTGTGTGTGTGTGTGTGTGTGTGTGTGTGTGTGTGTGTGTGTGTGTGTGTGTGTGTGTGTGTGGATAAATAAGGATATTATTGAGGTCTGATCAGATTTTAGCTGCGATATCTCTTCATTCAAACTGGTAGCTCAAAGCCATCTAAGCCATGTGAAGTCCTCAATTATTAAATCAAGTGTAATCTTACATAGAGCTTTTAAAATCACAGAAATATGAGCCCATGCCAAGAACCCATGTTATAGGATTTGTTAATACTCCAACAAAGACGGGGACAGAACTTATTGTATCCACTGTTTTGAAGTTCAAACCCTAACATTATTATCATTATTTTATTTGCTGATGTTACATTTTGTAGGCGATACAAAATATGATCCTGCATAGTGACTTGTCTGAAGCTTAAAGTTTAATGTAGAGTATGTAGGCTACATTATTTACCTTTAAAGTGAATTATAAGTTGTGTAAAATTACAGAAATGTGTTAGACTAGATGGGTAAAAATAGGCTTGTTTTATTTTTCCTCTCCTGCACAATCCCTTCACTTCTCTTCTCCGTCCAATGCGTTTCTACTCTCTATGTATCCATCACAGTTTTTGGTTATCCCATAGACTTCAGTCGATGGTTTCATCCCTTAAAGTAGAGTCCTGTCAAGCTATCGGAAGATACATCAAATCCGGAAACAAGCTGCGTTGGCGACTTTCCCTTTAAAATATAGCGCCTCGCTGTAAATTATTTCAAAGCCTATTTTATTTTGAACCTCCCGGCAGGAAATGCATCTCATCGACACTATTTTTGCTTTGACATGGGTCGCCCCCACTGTTGCTCCCGGTCTCCTATGTGGATTTACATACCCTGATTTCCGTGGGACTGGGAAGTGAAAGAGGAGGGTAGAGAGACTTCCAGGAACTGAGGAAACGGACACAAACAGCGCAATTTAACAAATGGACAACTTTTAGCTCCGTCTTTGGCTGGCCTGTGACTTCTATTCACCGGAATAACGTTAACTTTACGCTTCTTTTTTTTTTTTTTTTTTTTTCCTCCCTGTCTGCTCTCAATAATTGCGTGACTGGATGAATTTGTAGGCTGGAGGAGTGCGGCGAGGTTTTCGAAGAGGTCTGGAAACAGCTCGAGGTTTAAGGGCTGTGGCCATGGCCGGGGGCGGTGGTGGAGGGGTTTCTCCGTTGGGGCCCGCACCTCCGATGTGGTATCACCGGGACCTGAGTCGAGCTGCGGCCGAAGAGCTGTTGGCCAGAGCCGGGAGAGACGGCAGCTTCCTGGTGCGGGACAGCGAGAGTGTGAACGGAGCGTACGCTTTGTGTGTCCTGTAAGTAACTTTACCACGGGAAAGAGAGGCTTGTTTTTGGAGCTTTTCTAAACTCTTGTGTACAACCAAGTGTTGCTTTGTCTTAACTTGATATGGTTAAGGCTTTGCTGAGGTTTTAGTTTGAACCGTGTTTTTTTTTTTTAGAGTCCACAGCTTGCAGATATCCACAGGGTTGTCACTGCTTTGTTTGTAACCCTCGAAGAAATGTCAAGTTGTAGCTCTTTAAACTCCCCCAGTCAGCTGCGAAGTGGTATCATTGTGAGCTCAAATTGATCATTGAGGCTTGCGTTAAAGGTTTCAACCTGACGCATTTGTTTACTTTGCTTGTGTATGTGAGTGAGTGGCAGAGAGGGAGAGACTGTCTGTCTGTCTACCCAGCAGTGAAACTCCCAGCATGGCACACAACTTTAGGGCTGTCCATGTCTGTCTTGTGTCTGATGTGGTCGCCTGCAGCCGCTTTTTTTTTTCTTTTTTTTTTTTTTTTTACAGGGCACTGAAACTGGATGGTGGTGGAGGTAAATATAAGCATCTATGGGCTGGTAAAGCCTGGCTGATGTTTTAATTGAAGACTCGTGTAAAATGAGCGCAGCAGGGGAGCAGCTGGCTTAGCTGTGGAGTTACAAAGCCTATTTCTTCTCACATACAAACAGCAACAAAAAAAAAATATACAACAGCCTAATCTTTATATAAGGGCTGTATTGACTGATTAGACGGAGGTGGAGTCTTTGACCATCCTTGTATTTAAAAGGGAACTTTTGCCACCCATTACCTCTATGTTCATCAAACATCATAAATGAAATCATCCGCTATCTGCTCAACCGAAATGATCTGTACAATTTCTCTGACAACCACGTGGTTAACTTTCAAGACACATGCCATTACGCAGATAACACACACACACACACACACACACACACTTCACTGTGTCCTTGACAAGTCAAATAACCCATGGAAAAGGGATGTTAAATGAAGAAATAGAAATTGAGTCAAAGGAGTTAAAAGTCTATGCTGCCATGTGACACTCTGACATTGATTTGACCTACATGACATCCCCTATCTGATGTTTACCCCATGCTGAGTTCAGTGTGTGTTTGTGTGTGGGTGTACATGTTCACCAAAACCTACCAACGCCTACATATGTAACTGATTACACTTTTAATTACGTACTCACCACACAGAAGTCTTTTCACTCTGCCAGCTTGACAGACTCCAATGCGTTGCAGTACCAGAACCAAGAAAAAAATCATTTTGGTTCCTGGAATATATATACAAAGAAATGCTAGATCAGAGAGCTTACTATATAGGGGTGCAGACAATATCCCTTTTTCATACTTTGCTGAATGCACCAGTAATTCATTAGGTCACTCTGCCCGCAACATTCCTCACATCCATGCATCATCTGTTTCCGGATTTATTCACGCCTCCACCTCCACTACTCCCTTCCTGCCCTCTTTCACCTTTCATGGACTTAAGACAATTCCTTACATGATACCTAATTCATCTTATGGACAGGCTTCAGCCAAAGCGTCTCAACAAATAATGCTACTTCTTTTTTAAAGTGTGGCCTCGACTTACATAAATCCAGTGTCACTTTTACTTTTTACCTTAATGTAAAATAAAATGACAACTGTTCTGAATATTAGCTATAGCCTTGGATTTGTTGTCACTCTGTAGTGGTCATAGAGCGAAGGAGAACAACTTGGTGGACTGCTGTAATCTTCTAATGTGGGCATGTTATTGTTTTTTCTTATCACTTTCTTTTAGTAACATATTAATAGAAGCTAATGCATTCACTGATTGAAATAAGCAAGTTACTTTTTTATGTTCAAATATAAATGCCACATATTTACACTTAAAAGAGAAAGGAGAGCTTAGATTTAGCTAATGTGTTTAAAATTTAGATTTAAGCAGCCACAAAAACACAAGTTGATATATTTGCAGCTTTTACACATTTCTGTATTTCATTGATTTCAGTCATGTATGTAAGGCATTCTTTCATGACACAGTTATTGTCATTCAATACTCCAATATGCTCTACATTGCGATACATTGCAGGACTTGATATGTGAATTTTGCAATCATGTGACGTGCCATGTGTGATGAACATTATCGACAATAGATCAATTAAACTCCACTGATTACCAGAGGGTATGTAAAGGGAATTGTAGTTTTCCTTCTTTTGAAAATGTATAATTCATGGAATAGATTCATTGTCCTTTTAGAAATAAAAATTCAAGTAGGCCCAATTCAGGGAAATGTTTATAACCTTTGAAACATATGAAACATTAGTGTCATTCAACTGGGAATCTTAGGTAAACACAGTCTCACTATGATCATTGACGTCAGCTGGCCCTTTAAATTGTATTTCAGGAATCCGTTGAATAAGTATGTGCTTTCTAGTCTTTATCCATACCCCTTAATTGTAAGCAGCAGTAAATATCGCCTGATCTTGACGCCTTGTCATCGGTTATGCAGATCACTGTTGTTACAGAGACAGAGTCTGTCTGTCTTCATAAATGATATGTTTTAGAACAGGTTTTTCCAGTATTTCACAACAACCCCTGAAGCTGTGCAGGAAAAGATGACATGGTCAAGCAGTGGAATCTCAGGCTTGTGCACTTCTATTAATGAATAAAAAAATGCATTTCCAGGAAGTGAAATCCAAATCCCCAGAAGTGTGAATAATGTTCTAGACTATGGCAAACTTGTTTAAGTTATGGCTCTATATGACGCACAGGCTGATGTGTTTACTCTGTCCTTGTGATGTCTAATATCTTTTTTTTTTTTTTTTTTCCGTTCACTTTGGAGAATATCGTCAAAGAGAGAAGACTGTGTTTTATCTCCTTTTAAAATTGACATTTTTGTCAATTCCATGACATATTTCAGTGAAGTGTTTGTTTTCCTGAACTGTAATTCTGTTGACTGTTTGATACTGAATGATTTCATGTCAGACGTCTTTGCCCAGAGGACAACAAGATGGCACAGTGGAGGAATGGCTCGAAATTGGGTCATTCTGAGAATTTAACATGGAAACTGGCTCTTTCAAACTATGTGAATCAGGTGACCTCTTTTACATCCCTGCACACACATCAAACATACAGGCCAAAAATGTTGATTTTGTTTATTTTTTTCAGACCTGAAACACGTCTACCAGACATGGCTTTTTGTCCAGCCTTTCCTCGTGACTTCTGTAAACTGACACTTTGACACTGCACTTCCTTTTTAAGAGCTTTGGAGGCACCATTGTGTTGATTATGTGTTTCCTCTCTGTTATTGCCTGGGAAGGCGGGTGTGTGTCAAGAGTGTCTTTTTGTGGTTGCGACTCCGAAGAAAGAAGCTGTGGCAGAAGTGCGATTGACTCTGATCAGGGTCCGTCTGTCTTTTTGGCCTTTCACTTCCTCCCTGAGTTCCTTTCAGTTTAGAGACTTTGGGTTTTGTGTGACTGCATTGCAAGTTTTAAGATGATACTCTTTGACCTTTTTTTAGGAAGTGAACACAAAGCCAGGCTTAACATTTGGTGATAAAAATATTTATAGCCACAGCAGACTGGTTTCCGTGTTGAGTAATTGTGTGCTACAGATAGCTGTCACATTTGGGATTTAACTATTCCGGTATTTAAAACTGCAGAGTAGCTCTCCAAGGCTCCTTAGCATGAAATCTTCACATCTAATTCCAGCTTAAGTATCACTTAAGTATCACTTGGAATTCCATTGCAACAGATGCCAATCATAAGGTGATGGCATCACTGTGACAGCTTCAGAGATAATGAATTGTCTTCTGTTTTTCCTGTCAGGAAGGTATTCTTTAGCATCAGTGGAGCACGTCTTAACATGTTAGGGGTTCAGTCATGGCCCTCTGTGTTTCTGTGTGTCTGAAATGTAAAAGTGCCTGTGAAAGTTTAAATCAGCGGTTAACCAGCGAGGGTTCATGGTGGAGGATTCATTTTGTGTCTTAACTTAACAGCAGTGTTTGAATCCAACTCCACCTATCACTAGGTCCTCTGCAATGATACAGTACAAACTGAGACATAGAGGAGAGAGCATATAAATACATGCTTATGAAACAGACAGAATCAGACCAGAAGAAAAACATTCTCTTCCTACAAACAATATATCACTTGTGGGTAGGAATTGGGGTAGGGGTTAGGGGATGCGTGGCCCTCAGATAACGATACTATCCCAACACTGTGTTTCTGCAATGCTGATATAGTGTAAGAAAATCATATGATACATCACGATATCTGATTAACTCTAGAGTATAAAATGCCCCTCAAAGGTTAAATGCTGAGTGAATGTATTTATATACTGCAGTTTGGTTTCGGTTCAAATATCATTTAGTGCTGGGGCGATGTGGACCAAAACCCATATCTTGATATTTTTTTTATCTGAATGGCTATACGGGATGTAAATATGGATTTAAATCGATCTAAAACTGCACTGCACTGAGCTGCTGCATTTACAGGCTAAATAGAGATTGAAAGAGACAGAAGAGGAGGAGGTGGCACCCTTAACAGGACAGAGGGAGTCTGTGATGCAGTCGTTACACTCAAAACATACCATTGTTGACTCGCACACTAACACACACACACACACACACACACACACTGTGTGCTTTGGGTGTATATCCATCCCATAATAAACATCTCCCTCTCCTTCCTCATCTCCCTCCCCCCATTATAACTTTGCTGCTTCTGAAACAATAGTATTTACTCCCCAGGCCTGCAGAGAATCTCCTCAGCTGCCAACAGGAAGATAAAAACACAGACACACACACAGACACACAGACACACACAGACACTACTGTACACTGTAGTAACTCCTGTGTATGGATCCTGTGCCACTCGATCTACTATCCATTGTGTTTATCATGCGACTAAATGTATATAGGCGGCCAGAGAGACAAAAGCATCTCATGATCTTACTGACTGTCTTAACTGCAAGATCTCGGTATACAAGAGCAAATATTCATCACATTTACTGCAGGAGTCATGCTGTATATGGAGCTATTATTAGCATCAGTTTGATACATTCAGAGCACATTAATCATTCAATCATGGCAACTTCTGTTCTGTTACAGTGTGGCGGTTTGATCATGTATTGATGCTGTGATATCATATCCGTGTCGTGACCTTTGTTGCATGTCTTCCCTCCTGTCCACTGGGAGTTTTCAGATGAAGACAATATTATTAAAAAAAAAGAAGAACATCCGTCCAATCTTTTGTATTTTGGTGTCAGAATAAGTACAGCAAGAATAAGCCAGAGGCAGACTGTAAAAACACATTGCTCACAAACAAACAAACAAACAAACAGTGCCCTATTTTTTTTTTGTTTTCTGGGGGGAAGAGGCCAAAGGTTGAAACACAGCGAGACCATATTTAAAGACTAAAATGGCTTCGCTCAAGTACATTTTGTCCGGTACGATTACATTTTGTGTGTATGCTGGGGGGAACAGAAATCATCTAATTCTTCATATAGTTTGTTGTGGGTACTTGAATCCAGTCCATGTTTTAGTTCCCATGGGACACTGACCTGGAAAGACCGGAAAAACAGCTGAGTGGACAGGGCAGGATGAATACGTGGCATGGATTCACCCTTCCCTCTCACAAGCACATGCTGTAAAAAGGCAGTGTATTAGCTGAGGTGAAAGCAGTGCTTGTGTTCCTGCATTTCCTTAACGCCCACACATCTAGACAAACGCACGACCGTGACAAACACACTGCATGTAATACACGTAAACAGACATGAACAACATTTGCTTTGCAAATTGAACATTTTGCGTGCGGTCCACTGAGCAGAAAGGCAGACATGGAGATCATTAAACTCCAGCTTGTGGCTGCAGGCTTGTAGTCAGGGCGGCAATCACAATGTCAGAGCATTGATCTGCAATAGGTTTCAGGGAAAATATGCTGCTGGTCCAATCAGAACTTCAAATCCGGCTATGTTTTGACACACAGTAGATACATTAAATTACATCCAACTAATTGTGGGAGTGATTCAAGGAAGGACTGTATAATCTATACTCTTAACTTCTAATATGTCAAAAAAAAAAAGCCACTCTGATCTGCACTACTGTAAGGATAAAGCCCGCTCACTGCTGTGACAGACAGCAACAGGTTGAAGCTCTCTACCGTGTCTAAACCCCCCTCATTCTCATACATGGATACACACTCCCCTATCCACTGAGGTCAAGTACAAGTGTGTGTGTTAAACAAAACAATACCCTACAAGTCCTCTCTACTTCCCCCTTTTCACTCCGTTCGCCCCAAATATCTGAGTTACTTCTCTTCTTTTGAATGTTTCTCTTTCTTTATGCCAGCTCTCTCTTAACAACTTGTTTTTTCTTTCTCTACAGATTTCAGAAGCATGTCCACACATACAGGATCCTCCCAGATGATGAAGGATTTCTGGCTGTACAGGTAAAAGAGGAGACACACACACACACACACACACACACAGAGTTAAAGGTTAAGTGTGTGTACATGTGTGCAGCAAAAGCTGTATTTGCTTCAGTAGCAGCTGGCAGGCAGAGATGCTTTTGTTGGCTGTGAGCTCTCACTCACACAGACACACTAACAGCAGCTTCTTTGTGCGTCATGGCCAACAGCTGTGAAGTCCCCACCACACACACATACACACACACACACACACACATACATACACACACACACATTCAAGATGGGGCTTCATTCGATTCATGTGGCCACATTTCAGACATCTGTGCCCCGACTCCATACTGTATGATTTTTAGGGTCTAAGCTGTGACATTTAAGGGAGTCTAATTTTGCTTCCTGGAGCAAAATATGTTTGGAAGTAATGTTTAACAAAACACCTCTTCCTGGTTCGAGTATATTTAGACTACTGGGTCATGTTTCCTTACCCAACATTAAATGTGGAACAATAGGAGCCACTAGAGATTTCAGTAACAGGATAACTTACTGCCTAGAATTAAGGATGTCATTGTTATGTTGATACTTGATATGATGTAGAAAATAACTCTTCCTCTGTGTATTCCTTCCTCTTCCTCGATCTCTCTCTCTACCAGACATCTCAGGGTGTGCAGCCTAAGCGATTTAAAACGTTAGCAGAGTTGGTTTTGTTGTACCTTCAGCCCAGCCAGGGTCTGGTCACCACCCTGCTTTTCCCTGTGGACAGAGAGGAAACAGCTGTCAGCGATGACCGGGACTATTCAGGTATCTCGAGAGCCGGATCTCTGTGTTCTTCTCACTTTATGCACACGCTAACTTTTCTCTTCTGTGATTGGTAGATGGGGAGGATGAGAAGCCACCCCTCCCTCCTCGCTCCGCCTCCACCTCCACTTCTCCTGGACCAGAAACACCCACTGAAAGGTACATGATCTACATGAGGAGTTTTGTGGAATCCCGTTCATGAGGTTGTCTACAAGTGCTGCAATTGAAATCCCAAACTACCTGCTGGGCATCTTAGACGCACAGTACAGTATATAACTTCCACCGCCAGCAGGCTCTCATTCAAAACACTAACATAATATGACATTGAGGCTGGCGGGAAATCATGGGAGGGATTCTCTTGGCTACTCCACCACCCCAATGAAAACCAACTCCAAGTTGACCGTAGTCCGGAAGAACGGCAAAACAGACCCGAATATGTTTACAGACGATGTATCCAAGCATAATTTGCAAGGCTTAGTCAACACACACCACACCGTGCGCGCGCACACACACACACACACACAGAGGACAGATGTTGCATCATGGGGACAAATGGTGTGTTCAGAAAAAATAAAAGTTTAAGCAGAGTTTTTATTGATTATGTGAAAAAAACACTTTTACTTTGGCTGTAGTATGACAAGCACACAGATATGAATCATTTGTGAAACCACCAAAATGTCAAAGAACATCCTACTTCAGGGATGGTTGATACTTTTTTGATAGGAAGTTTTTTTTTGGTAGACTTTTCATGATAGAATAAAGCTTGGGCCAGTCAAGTTTTCTTAGCCTAATTAGAAGTCACAGTGTGAGCTGTTTTAAAAGAACGTAAGTGCAGAGAGTTCTAGTTGCAAAAATAGATGTTTAAGTTAGAGAGGCTTAACTGGATGTGGTTTTTTTAATTGGCTGTTTAACTGTGTTGTATGGGATGCAAGAAACAATACAATTGAAACCAGGTGTATAATCTCTCAGCATCGGATAGAGTTCTCTACATTGTAGAGGTGTAGTTGGTTGTTCACCGTGTGAGGCCAGGGGGGTCCTGCTGCCTTGCATAAGTGAGTGTGCGTGTCTGTGGTTGGCAGGGAAGACATAAGTCAGCGCTCTGTTCAGAGGAAGTGTGTGATTCTGAAAATCCTGACTGCACAAACGCTAGCAGACTTACGCTCTACTTTGGCAGTATGCAACTGTGAAACCCAAATATCAACTGAAATGGTATAACATTTATAAGAGATTTACTGTATGTATGAAAGAAATAGAATTTGACAGAAAGACAGAACACATGAAAAATCTGAAAAACAGACTGTAAAGTTGTATGTCTGACTTCAGGATTGTAGCTTTTGCAGTAGCACTGACAATGTAGACCATTTCTTGTATAAAATGTGAATTAAACTACGATTATTCTGCTATAACTTGCTTTCATTTTAATCTGTATTCTTCTCTGATGGAGGCATGTGCATGTAATGAAGGTGGTTGAATATATGTATTCACTGTACTGTATTTGAATTTGTTTTAGCGCCCCAGCAGCTAACGGCCTGAGCACAATCTCCCATGATTACCTGAAGGGCAGCTACGCTCTGGACCTTGAGGCAGTCAAACAGGGAGCCAGCTCCCTACCTCACCTCAACAAGACACTAGTGGCCTCCTGCAAGCGCCTAAATGGGTAAGAAGGACACAATAGTACATCAGTAGAGACACATTGTCCAAAGATACTGACAAACTATGTGAGGATTAACAGCCTGAAGACGTGCGTGCTATCTAAACACAGCTTTTGTTATGGCCACATGACATTTGTTGTAAATTTAAACAGAGTGCTTAGCCGCGGTAAATTAACTTTCATTTGAATTAAAAAAAAAAGAAAAGTAGCTGTGTAATTTGGGAATTGTTGCACAGCCACTGCATGTACTAATGCACATCGTTAATATGTTTTCTATAAACCTAAACGAAAGGAAGACATGACAGGACGTTTAAGCTTTGAAACAAAAGCTGTTTTTCTTTCTCTGTTTCCCCATGCAGAGAGGTGGATAAGGTTTTGTCTGGTCTGGAGATCCTGTCCAAAGTATTTGATCAGCAGAGTGCTTTCATGGTCTCCAAGATGATCCAGCAGGTACGCATCTTTGCTACTTCATGTGTGTTTGTGTCAGTGTGTAGAGTGGAAACAAGTGAAGGTAATCCTTTGTTTCTGTTGTCCTGCCAGTATTAAACCCCTTTTCTGTACGTGTGCTGTACAGCATACTGCATGTGTTTGGTGTGTGTATATATATATATCAAACATATTACACTTCACTGAATGTCCACACTGTATGTTGCCATTACAGAGATTTCAAAATGTGAACATAAGCCGTCTGAATTTGTATTGAAGCTTTTGTGAACCGTTGTTAATTTCATAGTTTCAATAACCGGCCACTTGGGCAGAATATCGATTAAAGTTCTCTCACTTCTTCATTGGTTTTTCTTCACATTTGAGAATCATCACATAACATTCTTCACTCTGAGTTATGTGTGTCCCACGGGAATATTTAATCAGTTTCACAGATGATGAAATATGTGACATAATGTCCCCAGGTAACAAATCAAGTCTTCCTAAAGCTCCTCGTGTGCCGAGCAGCCAATCAGAATACATGACTGAGACTCTATAACAAGTTCTTAAAAAAACCTGGAGAAACACTTAGTTTAAAGAGACTGAATGGACTGTGTGTTGTAACACAAAGTGGAACCTATATATACATGCTTTCCAACACATTTACACAAGAGGGTATCCTGAGGAAATGTTTTTTTTTTCTTTCTTTGTGGTCTTTTTAGGACAGCTGAGGTCGACTTAGTCACACTACAGTCATACACACTGATCTTAAAATAGCATATCACAAGGAAACTCTCATCTGTGTGTGTGAGGCTGTCTTCATTGTAATGGTCTTCTAATAGTTGCTCTTAACACAGTTCTTAATACTTAGACAAGATGTCTATGCTCCCAGCAGAAAGTCTGAATTTCCTGAAGATTATCATATATTCACAGAAATAAGATGAGGCCTGTTAATTGTCATATCAGTCACTTGTCATCATGCACACACATGTTGTTTTATGTTTGAATAAAAACTGATTTATGTAAACATTGGAAGACTGGTTGTGCAGCCTTGAGAACAGTCTGCATCTCTTTTTCTGTGCAGTTTAACACACTGCAGAAGTGTTGAATGTTTTATTTGTGTCTTAAGTCAATGCATAATTTCATTGCATATTTCAATAAATGATAGTCTATGTCTTCCTCTGTAAAAACATTTACTGCATCCCTTAGAAAACAGACCTAAGTCCTTTTCTGTTTGTTAATAGCTTGCAATAGTTCTCACTTTTTTTTCCCCCTCCATCAGTCGGTGAATCAGGGTGGAGACCAGGAGTTGGAGAACCTTGTGACCAAGCTGGCGATACTCAAAGACCTGCTGTCCTCCATAGAGAAGAAGGTACACAGTCAATTACATTCACCATACAGTCATTTGGAGGCGTGCATCCTTACACATGATCACATGGCTCCGTCTCAGATTCACACAAACACACACACAGAAACAGACACTGGCAGCTGTTGAGTGGAAGTGCTTAGTTTTGATAACCCTACCAGTATGATGGATCATCTGTCTAGAAGTCCAGCTCGCTTCACAGCATGATGATTTCAGGCTCAGGCTAGACAGTGTGTGCGTGTGCGTGTGCGTGTGCGTGTGCGTGTGCGTGTGCGTGTGCGTGTGCGTGTGCGTGTGTGTGTGGAAAATATTGCCTTTTATTTTTGACACTTCTTGAAGACACATACATTTAGATAAAGATCAGTTTGGGGGCTTTTGGTAGAGCAGTTATTTGTCCATGTCTTTAGCTCCAAAAAAATATTCCGGCTGTAAACCTCACCAACAAGACTTTGTTTCCTTGTATCAGCTCTTCTGTAATTAAAGTTTTGAGCTACATATATAAGGAGGGGCTTCAGCTTCACAAGGAAGGAAAAGGCCTCAGTGCGATCACACTCCACTTCTTGACTCGTGTTGTCACCGGCTCCACCTTCTCTGCTCCTGCTAGGTCACATCCAGGAAATGGGAAACTATTTCCTTTTGAACACTAACACTGGAGCTGAAAACAATCCAATTTATCTGCTTGTGTCCGTTTGTCTTTCCTTTAGCGTGTGTGTGTGTGTATGTGTTCTTTCCCGTTTTCATTTTTTTTTTTCTGCCCTTCTCTGTCTTTTTGCTCCTCAGGCTCTAAAAGCTCTACAGGACATGAGTCTGTCCTCTCCATGCTCCCTTCCTCCTCTCTCCATGCGTCACAGCAAAGCCATCCCTGTGCAGGCATTTGAGGTATGCATTAAATAGTCACACTTCAGGGTGAAGTCAGTATAAAGGAAATGATGATGATGTCATTTGTTACTGGCTGTTGGTTTTTCAAGGAAGTGAATAAAATGAAAACTAGTAGTCTTTTTATGTAAGGAAGGGGGTGGGTATAAAATCTGCATTCATCATCAGTTATTGTCAAACTGAGAACAGTTTTTTTTTAAAGGTGACTGAAATAAATATGTAAATGCTGCGGTGGTGTAGTTGTCCGTCAAGCATGCTTTTTCATTTGAATTAGTGAAACGTTTGACTGCTTAAAGATTGCAGGGTGTGATTTCTCACCAGAAACATTATTTACACATGTACAGGACAAGATCAACAAAGAGATTGGAGGCATGCTTTGTTCCAAAATTTACACAAACTTCAATTTTATTAACAAGACTCTTAAATGATTTCAAAGTCAAATTGTCTGAATGGTACATTCAAGCTCTACCCTGCTACATGCATCAGGATGCAACAGTATTTTCATATGTTTTACAATATGTGCAGATATAAAAACCTGTTACTCCAGCATATAATGTAGAAAACAGATTTACTCTGCACGGTCAAAATGTTGCAGGATCTGATGACAGTTGCTGTGTAAAAAAGGTTTATTTTGATTTCAGTCAAATATTTCAAAATATTGGCCAGCATTTGGTAATTGTCAATTTGTAAAATCAGATTTGGTCTCAAAAATGTATCGGTTAGGCCGTTCTTTGATATGGAATAAAATCATAATGAATAGATCACTTTAATGGTGTTTAAATACTCTAGATAATCCCTACTAGATTAGACGTAACACGTGCTTCTGTCAGGAAGTGATGGATTTGTTAAACAGAGCACAGACTGAATTACATTAAGCAGGTTATGATTTAATATATACTTTGGCACCGTGCTGATGAGAGACCTAAGAAATGCTTGAAATACACGTCGTCATACAGCATCAGTGGCTTTGTCAGGATGTGATTAGTAATCATCATTGTTTGTAATATCCACACTCTGTACACAAGTATGAATGTGCAACTGACATTTACCAGTACTACACATTAAGAGACTGTGGTGTAGCGTGGGAGGGGAAAAAGATGAGAAAGTCAGAAGTTTATGAATGAAAAGAGATTGTGAGCACTGGGCAAGAGGTAAAGAGACCATAACAGGGATACTAACTCTGGGGATACAGTATGCTCAGAAAAGAAGAAAGAATGAACTATTTAAAATATTGAATGTCACCAAAGTCCTCATGCTGTTTGGTGGTTCAGCAGCTTCCTGTTGCACAGGAAAATAAATGTTGTTCTGATAAGTAAAGTTTCAGATGTGGCTCCTGATTCACCCACTGACTCACAAACAGAGATATATTCTGACTTTGAGTCATACTAAGTAATACCAAGATGGGGTCTATCTTCTAGTCTTTATTTTGCTCTGACAAATTATGAATGTATGTGTCTTATTTAAAGCCGAAGGGATTCGCAACCTAAATGCCCAACCCTTCAGAGCACAAATCATTAGCAAAGTATGTGATAAAACAGAAATATGAAAAACTGTCTGCTTTTCACTCACTCTAAAACAATGTCATACACGTACAGAGGTGTAAAGAGTACTAATATATTCTACTCAGTTTAAAAATGTACTCAAGTAAAAGTAAAAAGTAACTCGTGTTACTCGTGTACATATTAATATCATTAATATGTACTTTAAGTAAAAGTTACTTAGTTACTTTTTTTAACAACGCGTCTCTTGTGTGTCATAAAAAAGGACGAGAGGATATTAATCTCAAAGTTTTTTTAATCAAATCTTTACGAAGATTTATCTTTTCAGATAAACATTTTCTTTTCTACCCCATTGACAAAAACAAAATACACATAATGATGAATAAATAATCAAGGATTATATGTTCAAGTAATCAGCTGTTTTATGAAGGGAAATGTTTAAAGGCTTTATATGTGATTTTTTTGATCCAGCAGATGTCGCCCTTGAGCACCAGCATGAAACCAAAACAACTCGCGCTGCATTGTTGTGTTAGCATGCTAATGCTAGTGATCTTTATTATGCTCGTATCGTCACACTGCACGTAAATTTACCTGAAATGAGCGTGATCTAGAAACACAGCTAAGCAGTGAGTACAGTATGTTATTCTTCTTTTCTCTAGTCCCTCAATTAAAAAACTTTTATACGTGAGGGGAGGAGTTGGCCTGCCGTCCTGGCGATGTAAACAAACTGAAGATAGGACTCAGAAAACTCTGAAAGCGTCACAGACAGTGGGACTCGGGTGTTACACCCATTGTAGACGGTCATGACTCACAGAGAATTTTCAGAGGATATACTTGATTTCTATTACGTTTAAGTGCGAAAAATCGCATATTAAGCCTTTAAACTTTTTAAGAAAATACTAAAAGGATCTTTGTCTCAATCATAAACAGTGTAAAGAGTATTTTGGTGTTTTTAGTCTTATTATTCTGAGGCTGGTTAGTCTCAAAGACAGCCTCAAAGGCTGACTTAGCTGCAACTAAACCTGAGATGAAAGATAATACATTTATTGTTTTAAAATGAGCCTTTATGAACTTAAATATGAAATGTTTTAGTCACTGTTTGTTTGCTATTAGCAGGCTACTGAAGCTTCTAAGTATTTATTTTCATACATCTGAGATGTGTTAAGTTGCAGCAGCTTATAACACATAAGTCTGCTTCAAAATAAAAGCACATCAGAGAGATGGCAATTACGGACTTTTATTGTGAAAAACTTTCCGGAACTAAATGTGTTTATCGCTCGGAGCTGCAGCGGCGATTGTAGTCGCGAACGCTGCAGTGAGAAAAAGCATCCTCAGCCACTTCTTTGCCCAAGAGTAAGAACCACAGCCAACTTATTTAAATCATCTTAGACTTAAGACAATAAGACATCAGTTTATAAACACCTTCAGCAGGTAGACCCGCTGTAGAGGAGGAACTTATCCGTGCTGCACTATACCCAGCCAAGAAAAGAGTCTCTGTCTCTCTGTCTCTCTGTCTCTGTCTCTGTCTCTGTCTCTCTCTCTGTCTCTCTCTCTGTCTGTCTCTCTCTCTCTCTGTCTCTCTGTCTCTCTCTCTGTCTGTCTCTCTCTCTCTCTGTCTCTCTCTCTGTCTGTCTCTCTCTCTCTCTGTCTCTCTCTCTCTGTCTCTCTCTCTCTCTCGCTGTCTCTCTCTCTCTCTCTCTCTCTCTGTCTCTCTCTGTCTCTCTGTCTCTCTCTCTGTCTGTCTCTCTCTCTCTCTGTCTCTCTCTCTGTCTCTCTCTCTCTCTCGCTGTCTCTCTCTCTCTCTGTCTCTCTCTCTCTCTCTGTCTCTCTGTCTCTCTCTCTCTGTCTGTCTGTCTCTCTCTCTCTGTCTCTCTCTCTCTGTCTCTCTCTCTCTCTCGCTGTCTCTCTCTCTCTCTCTCTCTCTCTCTGTCTCTCTCTCTCTGTCTGTCTGTCTCTCTCTCTCTGTCTCTCTCTCTCTCTCTCTCGCTGTCTCTCTCTCTCTCTCTCTCTCGTCGCTCCGGTGCGATGAAGGAACATCATTCATAGCAGGCCTATTTGTTTTACTCAGTAACGGATGTGATTTAAAATGTAGCGAATTACAATACTTGACAGAAAACCTACTTAAGTAAAAGTAAGAGTACAGATTTAAAAAACTACTTAAAAAGTAGTAAGTACAGCAAAAAACTACTCAATTACAGTAACGCGAGTAAATGTAATTCGTTACTTTACACCTCTGTACACGTATGTCTGTGATGAGAACAGGAGTGCTGACAAGTCAAATATTTCGACTCTGAAGACCCCTAGTGGTGGAATGAGGATTTGATACCATGTGAAAACTGTGTCACTTAGAGCAGGGGTCCTCAATCTTTTCAGCTCGCAACCCCAAAACAAGGATACCAGATACAGGGGACCCCCACTGTCCCTGGAGGTGGTTTAAGCATATAATGTAGTGAACAGCCACAAAAAAAATGACTCAGAGCGTCACAGACATTTTATGTGCACTTACAACAGCGACTGTGTGTTTTTCTCCTCTGCTTGTCTTCAGGTGAAGATGGATGTTTACCTGGCAGAGCTGACAAAGATTGGAAAGAGTCAAAAGTACACGCTCTCTGTGGACGTGGAGGGAGGACGACTGGTGGTGATGAAGAAGGTGAAGGACAGCCAAGAAGATTGGACCACGTTCACACATGACAAGAGTAAGGATTGCATAATCACTTCACATACAAACACCCTTTGCTTGATGGCTAAAGTTTAATATTGTACAAGTATATTCCTTTTTTATGACTTTAATGTCAGAGAGGTACATCACTGTGTGAGAAGCTTTTTTTGGTAAAGACATAAAAACTTGGATAAGGACTTTTTGCTTAGAATTGTGTGTCTCATTTTATTTCCCTTACTTTTTCATTGTTCTTCTTCCTTAACTTCACCCCCTACAATCTACTCCTTGACCTTGCCTCTACCTCTTTCTCTCCCTCCTTATCTCCGACCCTCTGTCTCCCATCTCATCGTCTATTTTGTCTGTCTCAGTCCGTCAGCTGATCAAGTCACAGCGGGTGCAGAATAAACTGGGCATTGTTTTTGAGAAGGAGAAGGACAAGAGCCAGAGGAAGGACTTCATCTTTGCCAGTGCCAAGGTCTGCACAAACTCACAAACTCACTCACACACTCACGTTGACTCCAAAATATTTGTAGGATCTTTAACAAATAATTATTCAAACACAAAACTCTCATCTGGAAACACAACACAGGTTACACCTTCATAGTCACACTGAAAAACTCTCTAATTTCTCTTTAATATGTTTATTCATAATAAGAAGACGGGCACAGATCTCTTCTCTAAATTTCCTGTTGTGTAATTCTCAACAACAAAAAATATGATGGAAAATGCCTAAAAGAGTTGATTGACAACTGTGCTTTTGAGAAAAAAATGCTCTTTTTTTTTTTACAGTACTTCTATGTCAAAACAGGGTGCCCTTTAGTGGCAGAATCCATGATTTACGTGTGTGTGTGTGTCTGTTTGTCTGTGTGTGTGTCCATGTATTTCAGAAGCGGGAGGCCTTTTGTCAGCTGCTGCAACTGATGAAGAACAAACATTCCAACCAGGACGAGCCAGACATGATCTCCATCTTTATAGGCACCTGGAATATGGGTGAGACACACACACTGCTATAAACTACATTATTATAAAAAACTTTTTATAATGTATTAAGAAAATAACACAAATGCATGTTGTGTTTAGGCTCAGTGCCTTCTCCCAAGTCTGTGGCCTCGTGGGTGTTGTGTCGCGGCCTCGGGAAGACTCTAGACGAGATGACGGTCACCATCCCCCATGACCTTTATGTGTTCGGAAGCCAAGAAAACTCAGTGTGCGATCGGGAGTGGGTGGAGTCGCTGCGTGCCATGTTGAAGGAGCAGACAGAACTGGATTATAAACCGGTAAAAGCACACAGAAATAATGGTTTTAAATGTAGGACTGTTATGCTTATTTGTAATAATTTACTGGTATTGTATTTTATTGGGTATTTTGTGCCTGCTTGTACCTTTTTTTTTAGATAGATTTAAAAACTGGATTATTAGTGAAATTTGCAAAGCAAAAGATGTAGAAAGATAGCCATTACTTTTGTGCATAAGGGTTTACTTAATCTTCTTTCTTGTCTGTTGTCTTCTTTGGTCGTAGATCGCAGTACAAACTCTGTGGAACATAAAAATAGCTGTGTTGGTGAAGCCTGAACATGAGAACAGGATCAGCCATGTGGGGATGTCCAGTGTCAAGACGGGCATCGCCAACACACTCGGTAACATCAGTATTCACTCTTTAGTTTCTTCACATGCTTAACTTCCTGGTTGAAATCTGGAGAAATACTTGAATACTGGCATAAGTTCAACACATACACTTATTTTTCCATTGACAAAAAGGGTACTAAAAGGCTTTATTATGGCTTTAGTACAGGATCTCTTTTAATCACACTAAATAATGTGGCTAGAATTACGTAGACATCTTTAGGTATTTGTAAAATCAAGTAAGAAAATAATACTAGATTTATCTTCAAGATTTCCAAAGCAGTGTCTCTTGACACTCCACGTGAGTCACAAAAACAACACAATGAAAAATCTACTATGATCTTGATGATACAATAGAATATTTTCTGCATATATACCTGTATATTCCGATATGAGTTATGAATGACATTAGTACAAACCAGTATCAGCATAAACGTTTTCCAATGCTCAGATAATTCTATTATTTTTTTAATGTAAAAAGATTGAAATAGCTGTTTATCATTTTGGTATTGGTTATAAGTTTGTATGTCTTGATGGTTTCCTAGGTAACAAAGGAGCAGTGGGCGTGTCCTTCATGTTCAATGGGACGTCCTTTGGCTTTGTGAATTGTCACTTAACATCAGGGAATGAGAAGATTGCCAGGTACTCACCACAGTCCTACACAAACATTAATATGGCCGTTGTATTTCAGGCTCTTTTTCCTACCCTTACATTGCAATATCCTCTTAAGACATCTGTTTTGGAAAACATCTTAAACACAACACATATTTCTCTTTTTCCTCTGATTGTCTCTGGTACATGTGACCTTTGTGTGTGTGTGTCCTACAGGAGGAACCAGAACTACCTAGACATCCTCCGCCTGTTGTCACTGGGAGACAAACAGCTGAGCTCCTTTGACATCTCACTCCGCTTCACACACCTCTTCTGGCTGGGAGACCTCAACTACAGGCTGGATATGGACATACAGGTAAAGCTCATACTCTTGAGACATTTACAGAGCGATGATATAAAGCAGACGCCTTCATTAGTGGTTGTTTCTCTCTTTGTCCATGTGTAGGAGATTTTAAACTACATTAACAGGAAGGAGTTTGATCCCCTGCTCAAGGTGGACCAGCTCAACTTGGAGAGAGAGAAGAACAAAGTCTTCTTACGCTTCGGTTAGTAGAAGATAAATGATGGGAAATCTCACAACAGCTCAAAATAATGTGTCAATCATCTGTCTTTTTTTTGGGGTATTATATATACTTCCACATGCACTTTTTACCTGAAAAATCAAGTGACTGTGTGTCTAACTGTATGCAGCGGAGGAGGAGATCTCATTCCCGCCAACCTACCGTTATGAACGTGGCTCAAGGGACACATATGTCTGGCAAAAACAAAAGGCTACAGGGGTAGGTTTACTTTACTTCGACACCTAGATAGATCTAAACCCAGCTGTTCCTAACACACTCTTGCATTATTTTTGTGAGTTTGTGCTTGATAACTTCCTCTTGTGTGTCTGTCCCAGATGAGGACTAATGTTCCATCCTGGTGTGACAGGATCCTGTGGAAGTCATACCCAGAGACACACATTGTTTGCAACTCCTATGGTGAGATATTCATTCAAGAAACAATTGATTAAACACACTGTAACAGAGATCACTACGAGCAATGTCACTGAGACTTTACAAACCTCCTCATGTCGTACAGCAGTTAGTATGGTTGATCAACAACAAATTTCAGTGTTTGCTCTTCTGTTTTTCAGGCTGTACAGATGATATTGTGACCAGTGATCATTCCCCTGTGTTTGGTACCTTCGAGGTTGGGGTGACGTCCCAGTTTGTCTCCAAGAAAGGTTAACTTCCTTCAGTAAAAAAAACCTTTTCTTTGTTTCCTTTGTTTATTCCCTCTCCCTCTCAGCTTCTTCCTCCTCTGTACTCTTTTTAACACGGCAGAGACAACACTGTTTGGCCATAGGGAGTGATATTCAAAACAAGGGAACTTTGTGCTTTTTAGAATAACTTGATGATGATGTGTTTATTTTCCTCCTCCAATCCAGACATTTTTGGTAACCTCTGGTAGTCCAGTCATTGACTCATGGCTGAACAGAAGCCAGAAATAAGCAATGAGTTGAGCAGACCAGAGGAAAGAAACTGAAGCCTGTTATTTTTTTACTCAATCCTCATTTCTACTTTAGAAAAATATCACACTTACAAACAGATGTTTAGTCTACACACCTTACTCAGATTTGTCTCCTTTTGTTCTATCATTATTTTCCTCCAACCCCCCTCAATCCTTCCTGGCCTACTGTCACTCTCTGCAGGTCTGCCAAAGTCATCAGAGCAGGCCTACATCGAGTTTGAGAGCATCGAGGCCATAGTAAAGACGGCGAGCAGAACCAAGTTCTTCATTGAATTCTACTCCACTTGTCTCGAAGGTGAGGGAAAGAGCCACCAAAATCCACCTGGCGATACAGCACAGACATGGTGGATTTAATAGATGTAATAAAATTGTTTCTGTTTCTTCTTCTTGTATGTTCTCCCTCCCTCCCTATCTCAGGCAGTCAGTATACCTTTAAAGCTCAAATCCATGTTTTACCTGTGCTGCATCCCCCACCTCCTGTTGACCATGTACCTTTGAATGAAATGCAATAGAAACATCTCCCTCCTCTTTTTGCCTCCCGCCTTGTTCCCTTTGTTTCCTCTCCCATCCACACCGCCCTGCATCTCTCTCTCCCCCCTCTCTCTCTGTTTCTCATCTGTAGAGTTTAAGAAGAGTTACGAGAACGACAGTCAGAGCAGCGACAATGTCAACTTCCTGCGTGTGGGCTGGTCCAACAAGCAGCTAACGACGCTCAAACCTCTTCTCTCAGAGATTGAATACTTGCAGGACCAACATCTGCTGCTTACTGTGAAATCACTGGATGGATACGAGTCCTACGGTATAAAGAGAGCGTTCATGATTGTGGTGTGGCTATGCCATTCTTAGGCGATGACAAGCTGACCTTGTCTCATTTTGTCTGTCAAATGGCTGTTTATTTGTTTTTCTCCTGTTAGGAGAGTGTGTTTTGGCGCTGAAGTCTATGATTGGCAGCACAGCACAGCAGTTCCACACCTACCTGTCTCACCGTGGGGAGGAAACAGGAAATATCAGGGGGTCCATGAGGGTCCGAGTCCCCTCCGAGAGGATGGGAACCAGGGAGAGACTCTACGGTAAGGTTGTAACAATATAGTTTACTGTGGGGAGAATAAACTGTTCTTTGCATACAGACAGGGGAGTTTAAGATTGAGAGTTATACAAACACCATTACCATCTCAAGAGATAGTATCAACATGTAAATTGTATTGTACAAATATGGCAGGTTGAAATCAATCAATGTTACAAGTGTTGATAAATAAAGAGGTCATGTCTTCAATCAAGGCAATATGTGCTTCAGTTTTAAGGATGTAGAGAAATGTATTTGTTTTTAGGTAAGCTGTACTGGTTATATTTCAACACAATGATTGAAGAAGCTGCTCAAATAAAACCCTCTTTTTCTACATTTAAAAAAAATGTCTGTAAAGATTTACTTCAGTAATGTCTCCAATGTTCTTCGACTTCAGAAATGTCTTTTAGTTAAAAAAAAAATGTTTATGTTCTGTTTGAAGATCATTTTCCCAAAGGTCACAGCTTTTCTTTTCATGTTTTTTAGCTGAACTTTTTTCATTGTTCTTTTAGAATCTAAACTGTTTTATTGTATTGCAGAGTGGATCAGTGTGGACAAGGACGAGACAGGTGGACCTAAAGGGAAATCCACTTTGGTATCCAGAGTGGGACATGAATATGTCAAGTCAGTACGCTTTTCTCTTTTTCGACATTTTCACACCTTCTTCACAGACCTAAATGTCTTATCAACATGCTTTACATATAGGTAGAATAGATTTCCCTCTCTCAATAGATAAGATATCTCCATAATAGATGGTTGAAAGAAAATAAAATGAATGTGAGCCTGATAAAAGGTTGTATGTTTGCCCATGTGTCCTTTACAAAGGGTTCTAAATGTAGATATGGATAACCAAATGATTTGAAATGCATGCATCATTGTTCAGAAAAAGTCTAGGTGGAGACCAAATCCAGCAATAAACATTTTTTGGGCGTCTTTCTTTTGAAGTACATCTTCTAGATTAAAGCTTCCAAACTGCATTGTTCTGAAGTTAAAGCCAGTGTTAGTGAAATTGTGTTTTTTTTTTTTTGGTTTTAAGTATATGTTTTTGGAACTTGTGTAGAATGTAGTGTGTAGATGCCCTCCATTTTGTCTTCATTGATAAAATATCCTGCAACTTGCACCAGGGAGGTTCACACAGTTATAATGTGCCATCAATACAGGCCATCTGTGGTTCGTAAACAGCTTGGAGAGCTTGGAAAGGTCAGCGAGGAGGCTGAAAGGAGCTGCAAGGAGGAAACCGCTGCAAGGTAAGGCAAAAAATGAACTTTACACACATTGATACCAAATGCTCTAATTAGTAACACAATAAATAAAAACCCTCAACATGTTTTATCAACCAAGCAAACGTGTGGATCATGCTGGATCATGCTTAGGGCATCAAACACCTGTTCTTGTTTTGTGTGTATTATAAAGGCCTAAACAGGAAGCACCTGAAGGGGATTCATCGATCTGCAAGAACAGCTACAATAATCCCGCCTACTACATCCTGGAAGGTGTTCCCAACCAATCAGCAGCTGCTCTTTCACCTGAGCTTCTCCCATCTCCTAACTCTGCAAACCCTCAGATAGCTAAACCCCCTCCTCCCTCTGCTGTAGCTCGCACCAAACCCCCTTATGGGGCCTCAGGATCCTGTCACGCACGCAGGCCCATGACTGGACATCCAGTGCGCGCTATAAGCGAAGAGGGCTCCTCAGAGGACGATGGAGGTACCTGTGCAGCAGGAGCACAGGTGGTTGGTATCGTAGCAACAGTTGGGACAACACTGACTCGCCCCCCTCCTGACTTCCCCCCTCCTCCTCTACCTAAGGGAGCACTGGAGATGGTTGCAGAGGCCCCTTTTCCCAAACCCCGTCCTATTTACCCAGACCTAGCCGAGGTCAGGATCCCAGCAGCCAGTCCTGCTAACCCACTGGCACTTGGAGAAGGTTTTAGAAGAGGAGGGGGAGGAGGAGGAGGTGGTGGTGGTGGAGGAGGAGCGCTGGACGACCAGTCGTGTTCTGTGCTCCAGATGGCAAAGACACTGAGTGAGAGTGAATTTCCTGGGCAGCCTCCACGAGCTCCGTCCGCACCACCGCCTCTTAGAGGGCAGCCGATGGGTTTAGGTTTGGACGCCTGCCGCACTTTCCCGCCCAGAAATCCCATCACAGAAAGTATCGCAGAGGACATGCCGGAGGAGGTGAGATCTACCCTTAAATTCCATTCTTTTCTACGGATGAGATGTTAATATATATATTTTTTTTTTTCAGGTTTTTTTGTTTTAGCATGTTTTAGGTGATCGTATGTTGTATTTCCCTTTTGCAGGCACTTTGGGGCAGCAGCAGCTCGTCTTTGTCTGTTGGCGAGTCATCAGTAGGGGAGTGGCTGCAGAGACTCGGACTGGAGAGGTATGAGCAGGGTCTTCTACACAACGGCTGGGACGACCTGGAGTTCCTCAGGTAAAGACACTTCAACATGTTCACATCCATTCAGATTAGTGTGTCCTTTCATCCACCTGTAATCCTAAAGTTATTCTGATATTTTCACTATTTTGGTAAATGGGTTTTGTTTGAAATCCTGTCTCTTCTTTTTGAGAAATGTTCTCACCTCCTGTGTTATGTTTCCAGTGACATCACTGAGGAGGACCTTGAGGAGGCGGGAGTGCTTGACCCTGCCCACAAGAGAATCCTGCTGGAGAGCCTCAGGCAGCAGCCGCAGCAGCAACAGAAATAAACTCTTTCAAACTGGTCTTTGACTGGTCCAAACTGGTCCTGTTACCATACCAAGAGGCTAAAGCTCAGCTGAGCTGAACTGAACTGAGGCAGACCGTGCCATTTGATGCCAGACTGTGCCTTCTACAAGAGAATTTGCACTTCATTTGTACTTAAAAAAAACACTTGTTGAACCACCATCCTTTTTTTTCACATGTACTGTATGTGTGTTGTTTTTGTTATATAGGCGGCCTTATTTAATTATTATCAACACAGTCCATCGAGCATAACTACATAACCCTCAGCTATAAAACTAGTGTCGAGATGTCAAATGAGAAACTGTTATTTTCAGAGGTATTTTCGTTCCATCAGATCTGACTTCAAGCGTCTTCAAGCTAATGTTTGTTTTCCTCTCTTTGTCCTGAGAAACCTCAACTAAGGAGTGACAGAGTACAAGACTCCTCCGAGGACTTTTTGTGTGACACCACAGCCTTGAAAACACACCACCTGTGTTTTGCATTTTCAACCCTTGTTTCTGTGATGTGTTTATAGTTTTGTTTGTTGTTACTCAATGATAAAGGGAATTTGGAGCAAACAAACCAAACCAGACAAGCTTCAATTGGCATATTTCACCTCGGTTCAACATTCACGTTTAAGGACGTAAACATTTCATGACAGAAGAAGACAAATCTTTATTTAGAATAATAAGACCCAGCTTTGATGGGTCACATTTTTCAATCATTTCTCATCACAGTGTGTGAATGTAGCGGTGTTTAGGCAACTGGTTAGCATAGCCAAATAGATAAGCTAATGCTCTTCTGGGAAAGATTTAACAAGGTTTTTTTATTATCATAATCATGTAGAAACCAAAACATTTTTTTTTAAATAGTCTGGAAAAAGTCTGGTTTCTTTCTTTTTGTGATATAACTAAAGACTTGACCTAGTGGACGAAGATTTCACCTCTCATGATACATTGAAAACAGAAATGTCAGGTTTCTTCAGGATACAGATGATGTAAGGGCTGTTGTTATTCGCTGGTTTCACCAGCAGAAGGCGCTGCTGCTCCATAAACCTCTGCTATAGACGCTAACTGGAAACTATCAGAACAACACACAATCAAGTCAAAGGAGTTATACTTTGGTTTATCAATATGTTGTTTAGGCAGTTAAAACCTGAGTTATATAACCTGTCAGTGTTCATACTGCCTTTTTCTTCATTCAAATCCTGCCTCATTTTCTGCCTTTGTGACTAGAAGCTAAACAGATGAGCCAGTTTATTGACGTCTTATGAGACACTGCCAGAAAACAGAACTCTAAATGAATGTGTTGTTGCATTAAACAAACATTTTTTTAACACGTCACATGTCTAAACGTGTTTAAATAATTGTAACCGTTTAATTCATGTCTGGAAATGATCCTCGTTTTCTTTTTTGTGACCCATTTTTTTTTTGGGGGCTCCTGATTACTTGTGTGTTGTGGTTTTTGTTAAACAGTTTGTTTTATCATCAACAGCCAAGCAACCTTAATGCAGAAAATTCAGCTTGCAATCTTGTTAACAATCTAGTCTTCTGAGCCTTCTTGGCCTTATCTGTGTGCGTGCGTGTGTGTGTGTGTGTGTGCGTGCGTGCGTGTGCGTGTGCGTGTGTGTGAGATTGAAAAAGAGGCTCATGGTCTCTAACACACTCCTTTTCTTTTTTTCCCTTCATGGCGTCTCTTTTCTTTCGGTTATGTTAAGTTAATGTATGTTGTTGAACCATGCCATTTTTTTTCTATTAAAATGTAACATCTTTCCTTACCCTGTAAATTGTGTACTCTGTTTTCACTCTTTGTTTATTGTTATCGCCTGCAGGGAAAGCTGAGGGGATGAGACAGTTACAATCCGTGAGCTGTAGACCCACCTCAATACAGGAAAGGGAAAGTGTGAGGTAATATTTTAATAAGTCATAGTCCTCTAAGGTTAAAGTTAACCATAATATCACAAGTGTGTACCTCAAATTTTCCACAGATTTAACAATCTTTGGGGTCTGACTTTTGCACACATCACACTCATCACACTTTTTACACACAAGAAATCAGATCATTAAACTCCTCGTGTAGTGCTTCCATAATGTAGATTTATTAGAATATTCAGAGTAGTGCTATAACTTCTCATTCACTAGAGCGTCCGTCAATTCTTAGATTTCATGAACATGTTGGTCTGGGACACAGGCGCTCTGCAATGAAATCAATCTGTAAAGCAACATGAGAGAAATAAATCAAAACCCTACCTAATATTTATATTACTAAATACGGGATTTACAGTCACAAAATTTCAAGGAGCAGTCCAGCGAAATCTGTGGGTTTTTCACCGACATATTAAAGAATATTAATAAATACATTTTGTTCCCCATTTTGAGATATCTGGAGCAAACTCTTCTGGAAAAAAACAGCTTAGAAATCAGTCTTTTTTTCAGTGATTTGCCACAAAAGAAACAACGGGTGATACACAAGCAACTTTGTAGAGATGCTGTCTCTCTCTACAGCCAATGTCTGACTGGCTCGTGGAATTTTCGGCAAAAGATTGCCCAATATATATTGTGGCAGCGTTCATAAACTGATCAAAAAGTCAGAGTGGGGGACACGCTGTAGGTCGGCTTGAGCTCAAAGCACAAAACTGATGCGACAGTCATTTTTCTTAATCAAGCAGAAAAATCATCCAAAAACTCTCAACGACAGTGAGAAACCAGAAGTAGTACCATGATACCAAGTCCGTTATAGTTTTCCTTGCCTTGGTGCATTTAAACAAAGTGCCCACTGTTAGAGAAAGGCATGATGGGACAGAGGGAGTGAAGGGATGGGGACCACATAGAGGATGTTTGTGAAGGATTCATGACTTGATACAGTAAAGAAGGACAAGGAAGAGGGATGAACTGGGGATGTGTCTGGTCTGGACCCGGCTGCTTTAATTGGATTTCTGGTTGCTCTGCTCTGTTAGGCAAAGAGATTTAAGGGGGACCCTGTTGTCTTACGGTGGTACTGTGTGTCAGAGGGCTTAGAGGAAGTTGTGCTTGAGGGTAAAAGTTTGTTTGTTTTGTTTTCCCAGCAGAAACTGGAGCATGATGTTTGGATTTCTGCTTTAACATCGTACCTGACCGCCATGCAGGATGGGGTTAGTTTGCAATGCAGCCAGTGTGGGAATTTGAGTGAAAGAAAAGCAGAAAAAAGGAGATTTGTATGTGTGTTGTCAATGGAATGTGGTTTTTCAGCCAAAAGCAGTTCTGATTCGGCTACACACTCAAAAATGTGAAGTTAAAATGGCCTGAGCATGAAGAGTTTAACATCTTATGTAGAGCTGACGATACTCTTTCTATTAGCTATTTGAGCAGCTCTGGTTTTAGGGTAAATGTGAAGAGTAAAAGTGTTGTAGGAAAGGAACTGACACACCTGATAGTTTAGTGGGCGATGATGACCAGACATTTGAGTTCATCTGAGCTTTGAATCAGTTTAACAGTAGAGGTTTTTAGAGAAGGTAAGAGGGCCCTGCGGGACTACATCAGACTAGAACCACTGGACTCGGCCAGACTGTCCCAACACTGATCCTGTAGTACCACATAATGTTTGGTTCTCATTTTCTCTCCCTCTGTGCTTCAGAACAGGTTCGTCTTGATGGCAGGGTTGGGTTTTCTATGGAAGGAGGACAGTACTCCGGCAAAGGGCCCGGTCATACTGTCCGCCGGCTGCCAGGCCTTCAGGATCTCCTGAGTCTGCACGGCAGGCTGAGCCACGGCCGGGTTGGACGGCCCCAGACTGGACCAGCTGGGCGGCTTCAGTCCCTGGAGAACCGGAGAGCTGGAGGCGTTGCTGTAGATGCTGTTGGCAGGAACAGGGCTGGGGCTCAGGCTGGCGGGGCTGCCAAGGTTGCCATTGGCTGAGCCCGGCAAGGAGGCCGTGCTGTCGGGTGTCGGGCTGCAGGTGGATTCTTTGGATTCATCATCATCTGATGAAGATCTCGGCTCTCCACTCTTTTTCCCTCCAGAGCTGCTACTGCTGCTGGTGCTGCCGTTGGGACCCCCAGAGTTGTTGGCTTTGGCGTTGGCTGCACGCTCCTGCTTACGAAACTTGGCACGTCGGTTCTGAAACCACACCTGGTTAACACAGACAAAAATAATTATGTGATTAGAAAAGAATGGAAATGAGAATAAAAGTGTCATTACAAAGAAATTAAAGCTTTTCTTTAGGGAAATCTGCTTGTAGTGATCCTCTCACCTGTACACGGGCCTCGGTCAGGTCTATCTTCAGTGCCAGCTCCTCTCGTGTGTAGATATCAGGGTAGTGGGTTTCAGCAAAGACTCTCTCCAGCTCCTTCAGCTGGGAGCTGGTAAAAGTGGTCCGGATGCGCCGCTGCTTCCTCTTCTCATTCAGGCCAGAGGGGTCCGAGAAAAACTTGTAAGGAACTAAAAGAGATAAATATATTTGGTTTATTGGTTCAGAGTAAATTTACAGATAATAAATCAATCAATACAGATTGACTGATGCATTAGAAAAGCAGAGACCACAAGGTTTACAGTTACACCGAAACAAAAGAGGCTCAGTGTTAATAAAGCAAGGCAGGCAAAGTCAAATATCTGAAACACAAGTTAAGTTATTTTCACAGGCGATCATCCAGAATTATTGCCCATTTAATTGCATTAAAAGATAAATACAAATCCTTTATAACAAGCTGCTGTGTTATTTATTTGAGTGACTTATTTGTGGAGAACAGATTCATTCATTTATTCATTCATTTATGAATTATGTTAACAGCCGGAAAGAACTGACAAAGAGAGAAAAAAATATGATAAACTAAAGGTCCGAGCCTATGAGACATAAAATAATAAAAAGACAGTATGTGCTACAATAATGAATAGTTTTTAGATCTTCTTTTTTTTTTTTCCTTTAGCCAAAAACATGTAGGCCGACCTATTTGACAATGCTGAATTAGGGTTTTTGGTTCTTTGACATAGTTTGATCGAATTACACAAATACGTTTAAGCTTCAAAGCTTTTGGATGTTGATTTAGAGAAGTGATTAAAAAACAAGTAAGATTATAGGTGCAGTCCATGTACCATTAACTTTTTTTTTTTTTTCAGTTTCAGTGTTTGCAGAAAAATATGTCTTTGTCACAGAATGGAGCATTATCCGTCAGCCTGGAAGAATTTGTTTAATGAAATGATAGTGATTGAAGTGTTGTATAATTTAAAAAAATAGCTGTAGACCCAAATTCTTCGTTACATGGGCCTGCACGTCACAGGTGTGCGCGCGCTTGATTAATTAAGTCCACCTAGAATTTTTCATAGACGATGTTTTATATAATTATTATTTATCTATAATTTTATTATGGTTGTCTTTGTAATTGATTAAAAACTTTTTTTATTTTTTTTATTTTATATTTCAGGCCTATTTCTTTAGTTATCATGTTTTACGTAGGCATATATGCATATACATCATGTATTTGCTTTAGTTCAAACAAGTGTAGAAGGTAGAAATTATCCAAGGATCTCAACGCCTCATTAAAAATGAACATACATTAAGATATAAATTATTACATTGATTCTCCATGCAAATGTAGCAGGCCGTTTTTTTACAGGCCTATTCAATCGAAATCTAATTAAAATCTATTAGATTACAGATCCATGTGCGACAATCAAGGCATCCACTTTTTAGATATTTAAATAATCAAGAGTCTAGATGTAAACCATGTAACAATTTAAAACATATTATAAAGGCATTTTTTCCTTTTTTTTATAGCCTATAGGACTTTAATTTGACCTCATCGCTCATTAATGTCGTCATGCTAAAACATCTGTTTTAATCGCGGTGGACCTTCGGGAGAAATAAAATAGAGTGCCCTGTACCTGAGGAGTAAGGTGTGGGCTGGTGCTCCCGCAGAGCTCCTAAGGTGCAGCTGGCCGTGCTGAGCGGGGTGCAGCCCGGGTTGGAGAAGGGTCCACTCCGGATCGGGTTGTACTGAAAGGAGCTGGCCTGGCTGCACGAGCTGAAGTCCGCGTAGGCCGACGCTTCCATGGCTGCCATGCAGGAGTCATAGGAGTTCAGGTAGGAGTAATCCATTTTATACATGGAGCTCAACCGGTGAAAACACCGGGGTGCAAAAGAAATGACGAAGAGGACTCTGAGTCTGAGACGCTTCGGTGACTCTTCAGCCTTTTTTGATGCTTCACAAGACAGCGGTGATATTGTTCAAATTAGTCAGAGTTGGTCTTTCTCTCCGGTTTCCCTGAGGACTGTGGACTCGTCTTTCAAAACTCCTCCGGTTTTCGGTGTTTTTTTGTTTTTTTTGTTTTTTTCTTCTCGCAGTCACGCGGCTTTTCCTTTGTAAATAATCCAGATGTTAACACTCTTTACTCTTCAGCCTCACTCTGTGTTGTTTCCTGGTTTACCTCTCTGACTCCGGGTCTTTTACTTCTCGCCCTCTGGACTCTGCTTCGCTCTGCTCTCGCGCCCCGTTTGACAGCGCGCTGCGGCTCGCGCGGTGTTTATAATAAACTTGGCAGAGCGCGAGACAATAGCGAGGCGGTGGTCTAGTTTCCATGACAATGCCACCAGTGAGTGAGCGTGGACACGGACGGCCCCCCCCCCCCCCGCCCCTCCCCTCCCCCCCTGCTCTCTGCACCGCCCCCGCGCTGCAGAGCATCACGAACTCGCAGGTGTCAACAGAGTTAAATAATGAGTCTAAAAACACAGTTATAAGACCATTCTAGTGAGTCCAGTCTCTTCTTTAAGGCCAAATACGACCAAAGTTCAGAACGAATGTAGCCCCGTTAATAGCATTTAGATTAGAATTACGTTCGTTAGGCTACATTCAGCCTAATTAAAAATAATTTACAAACTCCAAGTGGACATTTAAGAACCCTTTTCAGCCAAAACCAGCACGTGCTACTTCTTTTCCTCCTTTGATTTTGGCTGAGTTATGATGTTTCCCCATGTAGGCTATATTCCACTTTAAGGAAGATAAGCACCTGTGGGTTTAGCTCATTTGCCACGCTGGTTGCCTATTCCGTCCACAAACCTTTAAACTGCTCATAAACCATTCCCTGTTTATATCGATTTGTAACCTATAGTCTATATTTGTAGTCTATATTTGTAGTCTATATTTGTAGCCTCTGTAGACTATTTTCCCCAAATAAAATTTGAGTGTTTTTGGGCCAATTAAGGGGGAAAAATATTACCCATGCTTTGTAGTTTTGGAGGTTTCAGAATATGAATGATGTGTTAGGTTAAACATCATAACACGCTTATTAAGCATGTAGATATTTCATATGTAAAGATAAGGAAGAGAAAAGAGGCGATGGGTTTGGGGCTCACAATTGTCCGATATTGGAAACATCCACAAGGAGAAGCAGATATTCTTCCTCTGTTCTGACATGGTCATGTAGGCTACGAGACTTCTTCTTTTTTTCTCTATGTGATACAGGTTCACGCATAAATACTACAGGCTTGTTCAACTTTTACTGTGTGCTACTGCAGTTTATGAGCAGGTGACAATTGAACCACAAAGTTATGCTTTGTGTCCGGCCAGGAGCCCCTCAAACAGCTCGTGTAAGTGCAGCTCAGCTACAGAAGTCTTTATGTGGGGAAAACGTCCAGATGTGACGGTGATTGCTGAGATTAAAAGCTTTGATTTGATTCCGATCACTTTCACGGAGATGTCACCAGAGTGAGCGTTAGTTTGATATATAGGACGAGAGAGGGAACAGCGGAGACAACTGAGCCACCGCGACAGGCTAACCATAAACGCATTGACGCTTCATAAATTGGTTTAAGTTTATTGTTCGGTGTCACAATGTGATAAGTCATATCCCATACGGCCCCATCACACACACGCACACACACACACACACACACACACACACACACACACACACACACACACACACACACACACACACACCAAGGGCTGAATTCAGCAGGCTCGCTTCATGCGGTTTCCAAATCTGGTGTTTTAAAAAAAAAACACACAACTGCATGCTCTTTTTCCGTCATTGTTCTTTATATTAAAGAGCTTTTTATCCTGTGGATGAATTTCAACAAATAGTCTTGTATAGGCCTAGTCTAAGCCACAAACCAAAGATTACGTTGAACATGCACGAGATAAATTAATTAAGTTCGCTTTCTCTCTGCCTGACCAGAGGAGATACTTTCTCTCAGCCTGACCAGAGGAGATACTTTCTCTCTGCCTGACCAGAGGAGATACTTTCTCTCAGCCTGACCAGAGGAGATACTTTCTCTCTGCCTGACCAGAGGAGATACTTTCTCTCAGCCTGACCAGAGGAGATACTTTCTCTCAGCCTGACCAGAGGAGATACTCCCTTAATGCCATTAAGCCACCAGACACGAGCGCATGCGTGCATTATCCGCTCTGTACTCACATCAACTAGAAAACAAGTATTAATAATAAGATTCATTTAAGGCTTTTATTATGTGGTTGTTGAACGATTTCTGAAACTTTGGGTTCGGAGCTGTTGATGTCCGTCTCTGTTGATGGTGATCACTCCCTGCCTGCTGCTCCCTCGGAGGGTCTGACGCATGTTTTAGTCTCAATGAAGATGAAGTCCACTCAGACATGTCAAAACAACATCTGAACTGCTTGTGTAATTAACACGTTTTTATTTGTAATTTTGAAGGACGTTCATTTGAATCGGCCTGTCAAATGCTTAATCTTATAGACTTCTTATAACTAACAACTCATCCAAAAATATTGACCCCAATTGTATGTACAATTTTAGAAATATGAGTTTTGCACCTGAGTGCATCTACTCAACAAGGATTTGGAGATTGTATTCACCTGCCTCCCCCTAAAAAATAACAATTAATCTATTTTAGCCTATAACTGGCTATAAATCTAGAAACATTGGCTTTAAATGCAACATGAAATCAAACATTTAGGTAAATTGCAAAGAGCTATACCAGTGCACATGAATTTTTTAAACTCGTACAAGAAAAATGTCAATCGGTCAATTGGAAACAAACATTATTAATTTTAAATCTCCATAAAAATGTGCCTTACATCCCTCTAACTGCAGCACCACATTTTAACATAAGGGCACTGTTAAGATCTCCTATTCGCTCACTATACTTTATTGAATCCATTTATAAAAATGGTGCATTCATAAGCCCTCTGACTTTTCAGGCTCCCACATGAAGCAGCAGCTCCCAGGCCGTGTCGACTGGTGTGTGTCCTCGTCCAGTCTGCTGGGTTCAGAGGTGAGTTTACCGAGAAACTTAAACTGTTTCAAAGTTAAACTCTGCAGGCCGTTTCTGCTGCCAAAAAAAAAAGAGCATCCAGGAGCAACCCTAGCTCTACCGCTTTAAAGCATTTAAACTTTAATCCCTTCAAAGAGGGGAGCGCTCTCTTCCAGGCCACTAATCCGCCCTTAGTGCTCCTGCGCAGGGGGAGACTTCTCCTCTGCATGCGGAGGCTTTAACTTTGGACTTTTACATTCATGGACGGAAACAGTAACGGAGATCTTTGGCATTCATGACGTCTGAGTCAACAGAGGGGGACACAATGGTCCCCTAGAGGCTCCTGTGGGCTGCTGAGAGGGGAACCACGACTATAGGGATTATAGGCCAATGGAGGACTGGGTTAGGCCTGTATGACTTATTCTGCCCTTTTCTTTAGTTATGAGTTATGACTCAGTGGACATTAAAAGGCAATGTCACCATGTCGGCGATAAAGATAGCAAAACATTAATTGAAACAGAAAAACTGCACTAAATCGAAAAAAAATCAAGTTCATTTTGTTTAATCTGAATTTTGTTTATTTTGTCGTTTCAATTGATCGTTGATTCATCGAGTGTCTCTTTTCATCACTTTACAACCTACATCTAGCTCAAAGGTTTTTATTTGGAAATCGAGGGGATTGTTAATCAAGCACTTTGCAGATTTGATTTTTTTTTTCAGTGATGAAACAATTTCTGATTTCGGGGGGGGGGGGAAGCAAACTGCCATGAGCCCATGAATAATTTTTGTCTTCCTCTGCTCATTTCAAACACGACAGGGCCATGATCTGTAAATTCATTCTCGACATTTGTCCTCTCTCTGCTCCCATCTTCCCTGCCACTGTAATTGTTTTCGATGGTCTTGCATCCATAAGACACCGGCTGGAGCTCAGCAGGGCTGCATGCAGATCGGTCTTAACGAACAAGCGGTGTGTGTTGGAGGTGTTTGAGTGACTGGTCTCTTTGATGGATGGTATTGATGGAGAGATAGAGAGGTGTATTGGTAGAGACAAGGGGTAAGGGATGAGTTAAGGATGGGACACTGGCCACACTGGCTGAAAGAAAAGCCACGCGGGAGGCCCAGTCCGGTATCTGTCCCGTGACACGCGGTGGTGGTCTGCAAACCGAGTGAAGCTGTCAGTGAGAGAGAGAGAGAGAGAGACAGCCTGCCGGGTTCATCCATCACTAGAGCTCAGAGAGGAACATGTTTCTCTTCTTGCTTCAGAGTGATGCAGCTATTGGTCCTTATGGGTGTAACCTCCTCTTTACACGTCCGTAAATGTGTGCGTACATTGGGAGAATGGAGTATTATAGGGCTAATTATTTTGTATTATTCAGAGTTAACAATGAGTGATAATGGTCTGATCGTGCAAATCAAGTTTTTATTTTTTTTCTCATTTAGAAAATAAATTATCGGCCGAACACTGAAAATGTGATTTGACTCTGGGCGAACCTGAGGGAGCTGAAGGCGAAACGAATTGTGAGCTCACAATAAAGTAACAGTAAAGTCATTTTGTGCGGTTGATTGTTGTTTTTTTTTAAATTATTATTATTGTACGATTGTATGCTCCTGCAACCGACCGGCATCTGAGTACATATAGGTTAGCTGCTGCTGCTGCTGCACGAGGAGTCCTCTCTATCGTATCAAATGTGTTTCATATTGCATGTCATGAAGTGAGCAGAGCTATTATCTGCTGCAACAAAAAAAAAAAAAAATGCAACCAGAGGACAAAAGAAAATCAGGCCCAGGCAAATTGAGTCCCTGCAGAGACTGCAGACTGTGTTCTCTGTAACGAAATCGTTTGCATGGTTTGCTCGACATATTTTTAAAATAACGATTGAATTAACCTACGATGCATTAAAACCCGCTCGTCCAGCTAATGTAAACCACAAAGCTTCAGCAATTAACTATAAATCTACATTTTATTCCGATCAGGCTGTTGATAAGACCCTTAAATGAGCCTATATGGCATTCGTTTACCTTTTATAACCAGCAGCAACTCTGATAATAGCCTGCGTAAAATGATATTGAAATTAAAATAATTTGCCGTATTAAAAGGTTACATTAATTTGATAGGACACTTTGCTATGATGCATAAGAAGTGATTAGACCCACAGCGAGCTAAGTAAAGATACAGATTGCAAAGCTGTGTTGCGTTATTAATGACTTTTCTAATGTTGGTTTGATTGCCACATTTCGCTTGTGAGCAAAACAGTAATGATCGAATTCCCTCTTTCAGGTTCACAACTCTCAACAGGTTTACTTTTCATATTAATGTATCTATTGCTGTGAAATTACAACCCGAAAAGTGTTTTTTAATCTAAGTATCCTTGAAATCGAATGTGATTATTAGGATCAATCGTTCCTTGTAATTCGTTAACTTCATTCAAGACTGCTGACTATGTAAAAGCCGACAGGCCTGTGTGATCCACACAGCCCCGCATGCTGTGTTGCTGAAATGTGTTATGTCATCGCCCCCCTTCAGACCCTCTCGCATCGGAGGTGGATTTGATCGCACATAAAATGAAATCAGAAATCACAGATCACCGTTAACATCCGGCCCGCGTCTTTCCAGCAACAGAGGCACGTGGTGCCTTTGATTTGCCCGGTGATGGATGAGAGCCGGTGCAGAAGTGAAGGAGGCGGTGGTGGTGGTGGTGGTGGGGCCCGTTGCAGGGGGTGGTGGTCCCGTCGGTGCGCCTGTCCCCGCATTTCAATCCCCAATTACCGGAATGTACCATGACGCCCCGGCTCGAGACGACGGCGCGCGCCTAACCGGGTTAGAGGCAGTCAGTGTGTTGTAGGAACATTCAACTCCTCCGTTTGTGTTGATACACCACATCAAAATCAGCTCGTTTTCTAAGGACAGGAAATAACTGATCCAAACAGTGTCAATATATTAAATATGACTACCTTAAACCATTGTTTCTTTTTACATTTAGGCCACGTTGACTGTATTCGTTAAGGCTGTAAGTCTGGACAAAGTGCACCAAGTGAACTGAAAGGCGTCTTTATGCATTAATAATAATTACAAAAAATAACCTTATGAAATAACTCCTACAAACATGCCCAGATTCAGCTGAATATTGAGAAAAGATACCCAAATTGTTTGCTATTTTGTGCTTTATTGGACATGTTAAATGTCATCATATTGCAACAATTTTTCATAAACAGTGTTATTAAACTGCAGCAAAAGGTGCATAAAAGCTGCATAAATCATCACTGGAACCTGTAAAAGCGCCTGTAGAGGAACCGCTGTGCCTATTTGGTTACAAAAATGTGACAGAATCAAAATGCAACATTGTCTAATGTAAGAAAAGAATTGTCCAGCTCAAAGGCTGGTCATTAATAATAATGCATCATTTTGCACTCGTCCAGTTGTAAATCCATTGGAACATCAGTCAAACCCGCTCTGAGCAGCCAGAACATGACGCAGAGCAGCTGCGCTGATTCTCATGCTGCGTACATCCCTCCACTGCAGCACCAGACCTGTATTACCCTAATGGATAACGGCATGTTACTTAAAAAAGAAGCTTTTTAGGATAAAAAAACAGGTCCCAGGAGACCACAGTACACACACACACACACACACACACACACACACACACGCACGCGCACGTACGCCACAGCTGGAGCGGCGAGGGATGGCCGCGCGCAGGAGAGCTTCTCCAAACACGCTAATTAGATCTCGAGCTCTGGCCCCGCGCTCTGAAAGCAGCCCAGCGGCGGGGCGCGCGGAGCTGTGGAAAGTTAATTGAATTAAATTCCCTCTAAACTAATTAGGCTGCAATCTGCCACGCGAGCTGTCCCTGAGCAAGGTTCGAATTAGGCGAAATGGATTTGTTCCTTTTCTTTAAAAGAAAGGAGGACAGACTGGTGTGTTTTTGGTGGGCTTCTTTATGCGTCTTTTATGCAAATTCTCCCAGGGGACTTTCACGTGACTGCCTTGTGGGTAACCGGACAGCATTCGGTGTGTCCCCCCCCCCTCAAACACACACACACACACACACATACACAGAGAAACAACACCGGTCCATCCCCAAATCCGCCTCAAAATAACACAAGAGCCAGGAGTCTCATTTCAAACATTTCAAACAAATAACAGGGCAGGTTGTTGTTATTGTTCTTCTTTCCAGCTGCATGAACGAGGAGCATCTTTAAGTGAGAGCAGAGAGGAGCACTGAGAAAGGTAATGGAGGTGAAATCGATCGCTTTCCTGGGGGAACACAATGAGGAAAGAAATGGAGGGAGGGATGAGTGGAGTGCGGAGGGACACGGATGAAAATCCCCCGTTAAGAGCAGGGACAGATATGATAATGCGAGAGCCGCTAGTAGTCGTTCATCATTCAGCACCTCCACCTGGCTGCTGCTGCTGCTGCTGCTGCTGCTGCTGCACCTCTCTGAACTGCTCAATGGACTGCAGTGCCACTGCACAGAAATCAAACACATTATGACAGTATTCATAGGCAGTAGATCTCTCATATAGATAAAATATGTGGAAGTTTTATCATCTTAACTTGGTTAAACACAGTATGGTGTCAGTTTTATCAGTTACCAGTATGGCTGATCAACTCTGCAAAGTAGGCAAGTGCCTTGAAGCTTAAGAAAGGCTCTATTGTGAGATGTTTTTCATTATTATTTTTAGGACATTTTCTTTACTTTATTAGACAGCTTAACAGAGATGAGACAACAAAAAAAGGGGAGAGAGGTGGGGAGTGAACACACTCAACAAAGGTTCTCAGTCTAGAAAAAAAAAAACAAGGCTGCTGTGTGGGGTGGGACAACATTTTGATACAGCGAAATATCAGAAACATATCGGTTAATTATTATCGAGGGATATTGTTGAAATGTGAAGCATTGCAAGAGGTGAAACTGACCAAAGCTGCATACATATATTAATGCTGCACTTTTCCTTTTTTTCGGGACAATTCAAATGTTCCAGTAAGTCAGATATCATGATGTAGGCCTGTCATTTTATGATTGTCTTGCATCAATCATCCAATAATAGCGGTATCCTGATGTAACCGTCTACCTGGGCCACCCATTACATATCTTATTGTGAGTTACAGTACCAGGCCATTCCCACCCCTAGTGCTGTCAGTGGCTTGAACCCGACCAGGGCCCCCCCGCCATAGCTTGGTCCAAAACAGTTTCTTCTCACATCAATTTCAAATTCAATATTATTGTAGGACACACAAAATGCAAATACAGTTAACATTCCTAATCAAAATACCACAAGGTAACACTAGTGAAATATGTTTAATTTATCCCTTCTTTCTGGTCTTCTTCTTCTGTTCAACCTTCTTCCTCTCTTTATCAATCCTCTGTTTTTCTCCCTCTTGCATCGTGACCTCGCCTCCTTTTTGTCCACCAGCAGCAGAAGGCGAAGTGAAGCACCAGGACAAGAGGAGACAGACAGACAGATGGACAGGAGAGTAAGAGGTAAGGACTGAGAGAAAGGTGGAGGAGAGGGAAAGAAGAGGAGCATGAGGTGGAGGTAGGGAGGGGGTGAGGGAAATGTAGTGAGATAGAGTGAGAGGGAGGTTAGGACGATGCGGGGCCAGGTTTCTGTTTCTCCATAATCTAATCAGAGAAATGGCAGCAGTCAGAAATAGCCTGACGGACAGACTAAGAGCCTCTTCTCTTTCTCCTCCTCCTCTTATTCTCATCTTCCTCCTCGGGGAGGGTAAATGGATACACACGTGTGCACACAACACACACACACACGCACACACCCGCCAGCTTGACTTCCTAAACCCATAAAGCGTAGATGTGTTTGAGGGTTAGAGGAGATGGGAAAAGCCTTGAGGTATCATAACTGAACCTGATCTACTGTCCAGATGCAGCCACTTCAAGAATCCCACTTTAAAAAAAAAAAAAAAAAAATCTCCTCACATTTGTTTCCTTTTTTTCTGTGGGCGTGTCAAGACTTAACCACATGCAGAAGACATGTCAGACACTTTGTCTGCAATGAAAGCTATGAAACACAACAGAGTGAGCGGAGACCCATGGGTAGGTAGCAGACAAACATGGTAGGAGATGGTAGGAATAGTTGAACAAATCAAATGCAGGATGCACAAAATATAAAGGACAGTTCTGCTGTGGCTCGCTGATGATGTGCACGACCGTAAAGGCCACTAAACTTTATTGATTTCCATGATTAAAACTATAAAAGTCCTAAAGGATATTGGGAATTCATGAAAGAGGATTTCAAGCAGGTCTTTTTAATAGTTTTCTGAGCTTTGAGACCACAGACATGTAACTGAGGAAATCATTATTTGATTAAATTACAGCAAGTAAGGTTTTTTTCTTTAATTATTATCAGAGATTAATCTGTTATTTTTTCATTTATATAATATATGAAAGAATATTGAAAAGTGTCACAATGCAAGAGCCCAGAATGACCCAATGGAAAACAAAATTTTTGATTTACTCTGATACAAAAAAAAAAGGATGAATGCAGCAAATTCTTATTCTTAGGAGCAGCAACAATGAAATGTTAGGCTTTTAAAAAAATAAGAATAGATGATTAATTTGTTAACAAAGTGTCTATGAATCAGCCAACTTCTCATTCCTGATGTTCAGAAAAAAGCCTCCTGTGTGATCATGTAAAACTGCTACAACAGGGGAAAGATGTGAAAACTGTGCAGTGACACGTTCTTTCTAAAACAGCTGTAAAAAGGAGCTCAACAGACTGTATATGTGTGTGACTGTGAGCTGTTGTTGGGGGGTCCAGACAGAGCACAGTAAGAGTGAAATGTGTCTTTTTCTACAGCATGCTAATCCCCTCCCCATAGGGAAGTCATTCCTGCTGTGTGTGTGTGTGTGTGTGTGTGTGTGTGTTGTGTGATATCCTTTACATTTCTGTGGCATTTAGTGCGCTGCATTCCCTTCTGACGTCTGACACAGACCCCCACACAGAGCAGAATTCCAAGGAAATTCCTCTGACATGCTGCTTTACATGGTGGACAAGCGTTATTGTTGCAGAATTCCCACCCAGGGACTTGTCTCTCTCTTAAACCCTCACACACACACATCCATCCATCAGGCGTGTCAGTGAAACACAAACAGCACAAAAAACAGAGGAATTCCCTTTTTTGTTGTGATGACTTTATTTACAGGGTGGAGGTTGGGATACAAGAATGAAAAATGTCGCTCGATTACCGTTTGCTTCTCGTCAACATGCTCTTAAAACATTTATGAAAAAACACTTTGAATATTATTTCTTTATGACTCCAAATTTCTCTAAACGTCTGACAGACTAGCCTGAAAAGCACCAGAGCACGGCGTCATGACGGACGAGGTTTCTTCACATTAACATGTATCAACAGACACAATTTACATGGCAGTTATATTACCCATCATTCAATGGGCTTGCTATGCATTTCTGCTTGGTGTTTTATTCTCGACTTAGAATGAAATGAAGAAGCAGGTTGTGTTTACAGGCATTTCTCAGTGAAGGTCTGCTGTAAGGAAATGTGCATTTAAGTGAACACAATAACAATCTGAGGACAACTGTCTTTGGTCGTTCATACTTCCCTGTTCTGTCACAGAACATGGACAAATACTGGCCAAACATGTCATTTTTCTAAATGAAACTTAATATTCAAGAGATTTAAGTGTTTCTGCTAGTTCATATTCTACTATAAACATCGACTTTTTTCTAAGACATTCTCTTCCAGATCACATAACTACCACTCTTGCCATCGCCTTTATCTTCCATATATTTCTTTTAAATAAATATTTTGGCTTTTATTTTTTATTTTTTTAGTGCTCTACACAATACAGTAGACAATACATATGTCACAGCTAAGCTCAACCACTACAAACATGCATTAGCAAATAGTTGTTTTCAGCTGATATGATGACTCAACACACTGATGAAAACATGTTTGATGTTGATGTTGTCGAGGCCTCGATGCTACATTGACAATCTCTTGTGACATATTCCTCCTCCTGATATCAAGTCCCAACTGATATAAACATCCATTGATGCATAAACGTAAAAGGTCCAGCTGTAGGTGAACTAAATTGACTGAATACAGCACCGTGTTGGCAGAAAGTGTGCTGCAAAGTTGGCTGTTGTAACTTGTTGTGTTAACTAAAACAAAGAGGCAGTGATGTGTTATCAGAGGTACTTTTATTGGTAATAAGAACCAAAAACTATCCATCCTCCTGACACTGGATGATAGGTTATGACGACGATGATGATGATGATGATGGTATGGTGTAGTTGTACATATGGGCATAAATATCTGTGTACTTCCTCTGTGTTCTTGTGTGTGTGTGTTAGTGTTCAGGACTGAGCGGTGGTCGAATGTCCAGCATTCTCGAAGAGCTATCCTCTCCTAGTACCTCGAGGCGCAGACTGGGCGCACTCCGCTCCTCTTCATCCTCTGATTGGACAGACAGACGCAGGGTGCAGCCTTTGGGTAGAAGCTCCTGCTCGTACGCTGCAGCTAACTGGTTGACGACTCGTCGCTCGACCTGAGGGATCCGCGGTGAGGTTAGTGGTACAGCAGAATGAAGAACATAACACTGCATGTTAGCATCCAGACATACACTAACTATTCATCACTGCTTTCGACGTCTCTTCTTCTTGAGTTTGGTTGTTTTATTCCTAAAACAACATCTAAGGCCCCGTGTCCACCTAGCGGTTTTTTTTTTAAGAGCACCAGCGTCTTTTTTTCAATTGTTTTCAATGAGTAGAAAGCGTTCACAGCAGCAGGCGGCTGTCCGGGGGAAAAAGCCCAACTTTTCCCTCAACCCGAGGGATCTGTGCCCAACGTCTTTTTTCCGAGCACTTCGCCTTTTTTGTGTGGCCGCTCGGAGTGCTCAAGTTGAAATTGTTCTACTTTTCATAAAGGCTCTGTTGATGTAACCACCGCTCTTTTTCAAATGTAGGCTATTCCCTGTGGATTTGCTGCCTACGGATCGTGTCTTGTACCCACATCCTCTTTTCTGCGTGTCTGATCATATACGATCTACAATAATAATAATAAAAAAAAAACATATGGTAAAAAGCGAAAGAGCAGTGTCGGTCATATAGCCGCCGTTGTCATAGAGACAGGACAGACGTGCAGTGCTTTTCTTCTCAGAGCACAACCAAAAAACTGCTGGGTGGACACGAGGCCACAGGTGATATTGGACAACTCTGATAACAAAAATCAGTCTTTGTATTGAGAGTGTCCCTGATAACGTATCGTATGTTTGTAGGCTGAAAGAATATTTGACATCTCACAAATGAACATCAACGTTGTCAGACTCATTATGGATTTATCTGCTTTCAATTTTCCTCTATTTTACTGTTTGTGTAAGAAAGTGAATAACTCTCACCACACCTGACCAAAACTTCTTATTGATGAGATTTAGGGATGTTATTTTTTTTTTTTTATACGGTACACCAAACCACAGTCATAGCATGTTCTTAAACTTTAAGTACTCAATCCATGTTTTCAGATTTAGAGGTCCATTCAACATATTCTACACATCTGATAAAAATCTTGTTTTGAAGGCTTACTGTGGAAAATGTGGAAAACGTTGTTATGGCTAGGTATCATGTATTACAACATGAAATCAAGTCCCAGATTGTTCTGAATTTGTTTTCAAAAACTCTCAAGTTGTTACCTCATGTTTGATAGATCGTGCTCCGTAGTGCATGTTATACCCGCCCGCCAACAGGTCCAAAACTGGGCGATCCCACTGAAGAGTGATGTCATGGCGCTGCTTAGCCTAATGGCAGGATAGGACGGAAATACAAAGCGAGTTGATGTTAAAAAGGGACGAGAGTGAGAGCAGTCTCATAAACAGTCAAACCTCAAAGAGGACGATGAAGAGGAGTAATGAGATTGTTAGAAAGAGACAAATGCTGTGAGGAGAGACTGTCATGCAGCATGTCTGACAGCGCTAATCAACAGGCCCTTGATGCGTTTTAATCAAACACAAGTCAATAGCAGCACTCTGAGCTGCTCATTTAGCTGCTGATGTTAACACTCCATTCAATAAATACAATGTCATGTTTCACTCCAGAGAAATAAACACAAATATTACAGCAGTATTGATACCACATTAAAGGCAATGATGAGAGCACTTAGCATTTCATTATCTAATACGGATCACAGTTTTCATGAGACACACCTTTAAATAACTTTATACCGAGAAATAAATACACGATAAAACACAGACGCACAATGCACAGAGGGAGAGTCATGAGTCAGGTCCCTACGAGTCGGCTGCAGGCTGTCCAGACAGCAGCTGGAATATTAATAATTAAGTATTGATGAAGGCTCCACATGTTAAACACTTTAATCACATTACAGTGAGTAGTAGTGGCACATTATATCGATCTGTGATAGTTCCTGCACAGCTCGGCGGCTGCAGCAGGGCCTCCCTCTCCCTCCAGGACACCCATGTTATAAATGTAGGGTGCTTTAAAGGACGGAATCTTATCCTATGACTCGCAGAGAAAGGCGAGCCTGTTAGAGCTAGGTCTCAGGTATAGAGATTATATAATGCAGGTTAAGGTTAGTTTTATCGATTATATTTTGAATAGAGTGCTTTTGTGCAACCAGGTCTGATACATTTTTACAAACTGCAGTTAACAGGAACAATTTTTAATTCATGTATGTCATCTGTTTTTGTCAAATAGATAGATATTTGGAATGTTATTGCCTGTGCTCACAGTGTGTTTTTACCTTTTTAGCCCAGAAGCTGAGCTCTTTGCCGACCAGCTGCAGCAGCTCTGAGTGACAGAACGGCAAGAAGTACACAATCTCATTTATCCGCCCGAGAAACTCGTCCCTCCGGAACTGAGACTGGGAGAGGGAGAAAATAATAAACAATGACAACAAAGCAAAAACTTAAAACTGCAACATTTACCTTAAGTCACATATTAAAAAACAAGGTGGATTATAATCTATCTGTGTGTTTTTTTTTTTTGACTCCTGTTAGTGTTGTAACCTTCATGTTACCTTCAGGATTGGTCGAATCACAGATTCTTTAAACTGCCGAGAGATTTTGATGTCATCAGTTTTCTGTACGTCCTCTGGGGGAGAGAAAAAAAAAAAGCATTGATTTAACTCATGATGCTTTTTACCTAACTTTTCTTTTTTGATTGCTCTGTTTGTCTTCACAGTGTGGCACCAAATCCAGAAAATCCTGACAGCAAATCAACACAAAACTGACCAATCATTTCACAATACATCACATGGAACAGAACACAATGTGTCCGAGTGGTTTTAATTGGTTCCCACTTTAGACACCACCACTGACACTTGGACCATTACCTGAAATTTTGACTTTCATTCACAACTTCAGATTCTAATTTTAAATGTTCGCCGCAGTAGGGTTTGATGAATGTAACAAATACGAGCTAATGAGAGTACATCCAAGTATTGAGTTTGTGTTTTTAAATATGTAAACGTTTGTGTGTTTCTCTCACGCAGGTTGTCGGCCAGCTTTCTGCGGCTGACCTGCTCGGCCTCCTGGCGAAGCTGCAGAGCATGCTCGGCGATTTCGTCGCTTGCAACATTAGAAGTCATGATGAAGATGGCGTCTTTACACTCAATGGTCTTTCCCTTACCATCTGTGAGGCGACCCTGAGAGAGAAGCAGCAGGAATGACAGAGGTCAATTCATTACTGAACTTTTCTCCCCTCAGTATTTTATGGATGTAATACTCACCTCATCAAAGAGCTGCAGCATGATGGTAAGAACGTCCGGGTGGGCCTTGTCTACTTCATCAAAGAGGACTACAGCGTTGGGACACGCCTTCAACAGTTTGGTCAGCTGACCCCCTTCCTCATGTCCCACGTACCCCGGAGGAGAACCGATAAATTTTGCCACCTGAAAGACAAAGAGAGGGCACGATTGATCCAACAGTTATATCATAAGGTTCACTCTTCAACTACCAAGCTTTCTGTTGCTCCAGACTTAGGAACAATAATAAAAAAAAATAAACAGAATTAAAAAAAAAAAAAAACCTACAGTGAAATGATTGGATTTGATTGAAACTGTTGTTACTTAACTCTGTGTGAACTCTGAACTAACTTGATTTAAAGTATGAATCACAAGACTTCACTAAGAGGAACAAAACAACATTCATTTGAGTTTATGCAGCATTATGAGGAGATGAACACAATTCATCCAATAAGTCATCTGAGCACAGTAACAGACACTGTAAAATGAACCTCTGTGACACAGACATACTCAACACATTATGTGATTCAGATGTTAGAAAAGAAAAAAAACAAAAAACTTTGCCCCCCCCCTCCCCCCTAAACTTCACACGGGAGTATTTGGAGAAGATCAAAAGCTTCTTACCTCGTGTTTTTCCTGGAACTCCGACATGTCCATACGAATAAATCCCTGAAATCACATTCTGTATTTAACCATATATCCCCCAGGAGAGACACAAACTAACACTGCATCAGTGTGTATTGTTGTACTGGACATGCTATTGATAGTTACCACGGAAACCAGCACAAATTGAATTCCCTTTCATTTCTTTGAGCCTGAAGATTAAATGTTTGTGTTTCATATATCTATGAGAGGACCTGTTTTTCATCTATTGACGGAACATGTGTGTGTGTGTGTGTCTGTGCGTGTGTATTAACAAGTGTGTTATTGTAAAGTGTGTGTTTTGTGATTGGACATATCAAACCTTTTTGACGTCTTTGTGCATGTAGCGAGCCACCTGTTTGGCCAACTCTGTCTTTCCTGTGAAAACAGAGAAGTCATGTCATTTTTTTGTTTAGAAAAACCAAAAAAAAACCCACACCAGTGTGCAAAGGTTTCAGGAACTCGAAGACTATTTCTCTCTCTCCTCTCTAAAGCTATTAATCATCTCCTCCTCTCCACAAGCTCACATTGTCTTTGTCAGTAAAATATTCTGCATAGAAATGCTCATATATGATATTGATGTCTTGTGTTTGGTATGCATATGGGTGTGTTGAATAGACTGTGTGTGTCTTGTTGCTGTGTTTAATATTGATGTCTTATGGCCACTGTTTGTCGCTGAAGGCAACAGAGAATATGAACACCGTCTCTCCTCCATCTATCTATCTGGCCTGTCATTTCACATTCTCCCTTCTTTTTTAGCCATCCATCCGACCCGTAATATCCTGCTGTCTCCCTCTTTTTCCTCCACTCCTTCTCTAACTCACACACACAACACACACACACACACACACACACACACACACACACACACACACACTTCTGCTTCTTTATCCTGTTCAAGTTGATTTCAGCTTTTCTCAAAAACTACAGATGTCCCCTCAAGTTTCTATAAATAATGAATAAAAAACATAGACTAAAACGTACATCTTCCTTCAAAGCACAAAAAAAACATTTTATATCTCTTTGTATCGTCTGATAGGAGGAGTGTCAGTCTGTTGTAGCAGAAAGGTCCAGACTGAGTTTAGACAGTTATGATTCATCCTCAGTGTCCCTTGTAGATTGTATAAACTTAAAATGCTGTGTGATGTTGTGTTAGTGTTTCTTTGAATTTCCTTCACTCTCAGTGTTCTGTGTTTCATAAAAGAATTAGACATTTTTTAAGTTTGATAAAACCACTGCTGGTCAACTCAAAATGTCTTGATTGCATTTTAATATAAAAGAACACTGGCAAAAATAAGGCACTAGAATACAAGACACTATTCACAACTGGCATTGTCACAGACACGCCCCATTTTTTTCAGGGAGCTGCTATTCTTGTTACGGAGTATCAGTCATCAGGAGTGTGTCTGTACGACAGCTAACTTCAACACCAGTGCTGAACATTAAGTGAATAAAACATCTTTTTTTTTTTTTTAGCACTATGTGGATCTGCCCCAGATATCTATTTGCTTTCTTCATTCATCTACAGCAGCTCAGAGACGCCTTCCCTTTCCACAAAATAAAACAGCTGCATGTTTCCAGTCAACATTATGGTTACAACTTAGCTAATCTTCTCTGTTCTGGTGGCACATCTAGTATATGAGGATATCAGAGATGGCTTATCTGTTTATTTGTTTTCTTTCTAATTATGCATACAGTACGAGTGGTTTATCGCTGCACATGTTTTATGCAGCAGACCAAGAATACTGTTTACCATAATACTTAAGTTGGCTTCACATGCTGAATGCTTATCGTTGTCTATACGCAGCTTTCTCTAGAAGTGTTTAAAAAAAAGCACATAAGCATCAGATTTGCTGACTCAACTCTACAAAAATTATCTCCAGATTTGTTTGTTTTTTCTCAGGTTGAAAATCGTTTGATTAACTTTATTATCGCAAAAAAAAAAGTTGATTGACAGACAAGAGAGCCAATCAGAAGCTTTGAGAGTTGGACTTTGATTTTGTGACTTTTAAAAATGTATAAATATTTTTGGAGGGGAATGACATGTAGGAAAGGAGCCACAGGTAGGATTTGAACCCGGGGCCGCCCGCTTTGAGGATTATGGCATCTGTACATGGGGCGCACACTCTAACAAGACGGCCAACAGCACCCCAATTTTGTCATCACCGTTATATAAATGAAAAACATTGTGTAACTACCAAACTTATCTTTCATATTAATGAGAGTACTAACATCAACTAATAATTTACTTAACTTAACTACCCGGCAAACTAACCAGAGCAACTTTTCTTTCTCATTTAGTCTGAATTTTATCTAGTTTATGTAATTTAACCATTTTATTTCGAAATCATTTTAAAGGAAGTCTAAACTCTGATCTATCCCCCTTAGCTGAATACTGAAAGGAGTTTCACCAACTTGTGTTCACTTGTGTTTACTTGTGACAGTGTGACGCATGCTTTTGTGGTCTTGTGTATTCGGACTCTTTTGAACTCAGCAGACTGGCAGGAGGAAAGTTCACTCCACGCTCATTCACCAAACTTCAAAAACTTCACTTACTCAAGTGCTCTGTTTATTTTGGCAGCAGCTTTTGGCACACTGTGGAGATCTGTTTTTTTTTGTAACTATCAGTTGATGAGATCAAACTAGAGAGGAAGTGTGGGGTGTGAAAGATGCGAGAGTGATTTACCGATTCCTGATGAGCCGAGGAAGAGGAACACAAGAGGATGCTCTTCATCGTACCAACCATTCTCCTTCCTCCTAATGGCTAGAAGGGGGAAAAAAAAGAAAAGGATTAGTATTGTGGTCATTTGCATTTGTTGACTTTGCTTTTGCTGTAATTATTCTAAGTCTCGGCTGAACCGAGGTGACCTGAGGGCGGAGGGTATCCCAGAAACTATGATAAAAGAGCGAGAGAGCAGAGATGAGAAAGGGGTCAGAGACATTTGGAGTGAAAAAGCAGAGAGAAAACAGAGCAAGAGAGCAAGATGAGAGACCTCCAGAAAGCTACCCACGACGCCTCTCTTCCCCCCTCAGTCAGTGGGGCCATTAGCCGGCGGTAATTGTGTTAGCCTCCCTGGCGCGGCCATGGCAAAATCAGTTTAGCATGGATCGCAGCCTCGCACACACACAGACAAACACGCTTGCTTAAAGAAGAGTGCCTACCCAGCCCTGCCATCACCCCAGCAACCACACTCACACATACACAAAGACAAGATGATGAGGTGGGCCGAAGGGGAGGAAAGAGTGTATTTGGCAGTGGTTTTCAGGAGCAGACACAAACTCATCCATACCTGAAACTGCTGAGAGGCCAGAGCCAAAACCAGAGCTCTCAAATCAATATGCAGGTATAGGAAGTGGATGTGTTTATCCTGATTGTGATATTCATGGAAGTTAAGTGTTTAAATGTTGGACGAAGCTGACACAGAAATGACCACAATTTCCTGTTTAAGCCCTGCGTCCACGTCAGGACTTCTTAAATACAAGTGATAATGGCAGACACGGTGCTGCAGGGCGGTTACACCTTAACCACTGAGACGAGGTGTGATCAGTCTTATATCCTGCACTCTGCAGCCTCCTTCCTGATTGTAAATACTAGAAATACTAAATATTTCAACAGTGTGACACGATGTCTTTAGTAACCATCAGTCAAATGAAGGATAAATGCTGATACAAGTAAAGCCTAATGGGAAGTCAAATTATTAATGTTGTATGGAAACTTTCTTTACACGAGTTTGCGATTTGTAGTTACAATTTTGGGCCATGGATCCTGCATGCATCCATGGCTGCAAGTAAATCACATTTTTACAATCAATGGGATATGAATGTGTTCAATAAACACAGTGACAAAAACTGCCTGAATTGCATTAATAATACAAACTCATTCATGTACATGTGCCATCAATTTATACATTTGATGTATCAGGTAGAGCTTTGGGTGATTCAGCTACCCTCAGATAAGTTGATGTCGATGACTTTTCCGCTGTGAGGATAGCCAGCAGCCTGACAGCAGAGGAAGGAGCAAAGAGCAACAAAATAGTGATTGTCAAAGACTTTGGGGTGAAGACTAGAACACCGTCAGCTGTTAGAAATGATTATTTTTTATTATTTAGGAGAAATGAAGTACTGTTGAACACATGCCAAACAGTAAAAGGACCTGAATACTTTATGGTATTTGTATTAAACACTCATTTGTGCCCACCTTGATCAAAGGCTGTATGGGTTGTGCTACGGCATCATGATGCTCTTTGTCTGTTGTGTGTAATGTGCAATATGTGTTGTTTGTGGATTATATACATGTATCCCTGTTAAATGTGAATTGTTGTTTGTTTCTATTTTTTATGATTCTACTGTAGAGGCAGCTTCATGGGGGCAGCACAGGAGTCTGAGGCCAATTTCCCAGAGGGGACACATGAATGTATCGTATAGCTTATAGTCACACTTTTATAGAGGTTTATTTGACACGTCATATCATCATCATTTTGAACAATGCCAGAACACAAACCTTATAAAAACACTTGATTTATCCTTTATTCTTCTAGAGTTTCCATTGTCCCTAAAATCCTAAGTTCTAAGTATATATGTCTAAATATGACTAACTGATAAAAGTAGGAGATGTCTATTTCTTCTCATGTTATCAACTACAACCAGAAAAAAATAGAAAGTCCAAACTATTATTACTCTAGAGCATTCAAATGTGTCCAGTAGGTGATAAAGTGTCTTGGTTTGTGTCTGTGTGTTGTTGTGAGGCTAAAATACTTTACAGACATTAGGCGCGAGTGTTAAACCAGCTTCTAATAGCTGATAATCATAGAGAACAGACTTTTGGCAGGATGAGAGCGGGAGATGCAGAATGAAGGAGGTGGAGAGATGGAGAGATGAGGGGAGCAGCGGCAGGAGGAGCACTGATAAAGAGAGGAGAGAGAGGGAGTAAGGAAGTGAGATAAAGAGGGGAAAGAGAGGGGAGTGATGGAGATAAGGAGACAGAGGAGGTAGAGAAACAAACCGGTGTGTCAGAGATGGACAGGCAGATGAATAGTGACAAGAGGGGCTCCAAAGCTCCGTCTGCTTTATCAACGGCTGTGTGAATGACAGCGTAACCTTCTGTGTGTGTGTGTGTGTGTGTGTGTGTGTGTGTTTGTGTTTTAGCTGATTGAGAGCGACTTTGACAGAAGGGCACATTGACATTTCTCAGAGGACCCTGACAACAACAAGGAAAGGAAAGAGACACAAAAGAAATGAAAGCTCTCTCTCTCTCTCTCTCTCTCTCTCTCTCTCTCACACACACACACACACACACACACACTAACTCTCACACACACTCACAGGGAGCAGTGTGTACTGGGCAGGTCTGGTTGGCTCTAACATGATTACAGAGGGATGATTCTCTTCAATAACTCTTAGCCCTGAGAGCTAAACCTGGATCAATCTAACCTCCTTCCTGTGTGTGTGTGTGTGTGTGTGTGTGTGTGTGTGTGTGTGTGTGTGTGTGTGTGTGTGTGTGTGTGTGTGTGTGTGTGTGTGTGTGTGTGTGTGTGTGTGTGTGTGTATATCTTGCTGCAGGCCAGCTGTTCTTCACATGGAGTTCAGGTGAAAACAGTCATTTTGAAGACATGACAGCACACAAAAAAATTAAAACAAAAAACTTTTTAAAGTTATTTTCTAAACTTCTGATCTGCAACACGTTCAGGACATCCATCCTTTTCTGCACTGACATCATGCAGCACAGACACTGAATTAAGGGCGGATTAATCAGCTGATTTATCTGCCTTTCAAGTAATTAGTCAAGAAAAAAAAAATCAATGTCCTGCTACTTAAAATATAATTAGTTCAAATTTCTCTGATTTTTACCACTCAAAGCTGAAGATCTTTGTTGTTCAGAAAGTTTGTCTTTAAATAAAACAGATTTCAAGACCACAACTTGAGTTCTTATTTCATTTTTTTATAGTCATTTTCATGATTTTCATTAGGAAGGGGAAACAGAGAGTAAGAGATGATTTCTGCAAACCTTAAACATGTATAAGTGGGATTTTCCCATGGTGGGTTATTGTCTTGTAATGTGTTTGTGATTGTGTTTGGCCAGGTCGGTCGAGTAGAAAAAAAAGAGAGAGAGGAAAACAAACAAACACAAAACAAAACAGATCATTTTGTACTGTTGTGCTTTGGCAAAAATATTCCTTAACCTTTCATGCCAATAAAAAGTCGAGAGATTATTGCTTGTGAAAATCAATGACAATACTGATATCAATTTAAAACAAAAACTATCTGATTGCAGATAGTGACATTTCTTTATGTCTTCTTTGTGATTTATTTGTTTTAAATGAGCTATGAGCTATTTGCTGTATCTAAATTGTTGTTAGTAGTCTCTCTTCTTTAATTGTCTGTGGAACATGTCTTTAAACTGCATGTCACCGATCTTTCCCAGAGATGGTGTAAGACTTCCACCCTGCTGACATTTTCTTTCACATTCGACTCTAAAAACAAATCAGACTTTGTCCAACAGGTGACTTCTCTTGCCCAATATAAACCCTCTTCTCTGAGCCAGCAGTGATCTGAAATAACTTGACAGCATTTAAATTGATGTGACACAACAGATACACATCAGTTACTGACATTGGTGCATGCCATATTATTCACTGAAGGGCCAATGTTTGTCAACAGGGCCAACATCATCTGATACAGATGTTTAACCGTTACATTGTTGCATCTCTAAAAGCTTCTGAAATAAACTGAACTGAATGGAGAATGTGTTTTAACACCCAGCAAAGGATGTCTGGCTATCATCAAACTGGGAACGATGCAGTCATGTCTTGCTATTTCCACAATAAAAAAATATATATTTTCTGACATTTAACAGACTGATAATATCATATAAAAAATGAACACAGTAGTCCGGGAAAGTAATGAGGGGTTTCAATCTTAGCTTTTTTTTTTTAGTTATTCTAGTAAAAACATGTGGTTGTATGCGCTGCTACTTTTGTGACATAATCTGGTCCCGCCCTCCTCTCTACTTATCTCTACATCCCTTTCTCATTTGTTGTCTTCTTATCTGCATGTTCCTCTTTCTCTCCTGGTCCATCTCTACATCTCTGACTTCCTGCTCCCTTCACCTTGTATTAGAAAAAAATACCCAATAAACCAAACAAATTGTGAATGTTTAATGTGTGCTTTTATAAATCTTTAGTCTGACTTCTTCTTTTACAACAACTCACATGCTCTCTCTGTGTGTGTGTGTGTGTGATATATTCACTGTAATACTCCTAAAGAGATCAATAGGCTGTTCCTTTATCACTTTGCTGATGTCTTCTATGGCTTTCAGGACAATTTGCCATGATAACAACAATCATTCATCACCCCCTCCAAAGACAATAAGTCCCATGTTTCCCTTGTTCTTCTTTCACTCACAGCAAACCCATACAGACACTTTCAACCACCCTTTAAGAAGTACATATGTTTGTATTTTAGCTTGCAATCGTATATTTGGTAATTGCCAATAATGTAGTCATGTTTTTTTTCCCCATAGAGTTTAGAAGTATCCGAGTTGTTGTTCTCCTGTTTGTTGTAAACGTTGCAGTTTTTGCACTCACATGAACATTACACATTATAATATCTGCTTTGGGAGTGAGTTGATTATTTACACAAATCTGTCTGAGATCATAAAAATAACACACAGCCTCTTTCTTCACTGCAGAATCTAAACACACAGACGCGCACGCACACACACACACACACACACACACACACACACACACACACACACACACACACACACACACACACACACACACACACACACACACACACACACACACACACACACACACACACACACACACACACACACACACACACACACACACACACACACACACACACACACACACACACACACACACACACACACACACACACACAGCTACGGATCAATACATGGCCTCCGTGGATGCCTGGTGTAATATCAGCTCTTTACTGTCTGCTGTGTTATTGTGCTCTAACTCATCCACCCTCCTCTTCCTCATGCATTACACCCGCTCTCTTCGTCTTTCTGTCGGTGCTCTGAGCTCTCTTCTTCTCAGCTACTCTGCCATCGTCTCTCATCAGCGTCCACGTCTCTTTTTTTGTCCCCCACCGCCTCGGTTTGTTTTACACCTGTGTCATCTGTTTCCCTCTTCCTGTCTCCATCATTTAGCTTTTCACTTGTCCATCCCGGACTCTTTTGAGTTTTCAAATGAAGGCAGGTGGACGGCCCGGCATGGTGGGTCAACCATGGGAGGATACAAAAAACAAACAAACAAACAGAGGCCACAAAGTGAAGAATAGAAAGGGTGGAAGAAAGAGAGAGGGATGGAGGAAGGGAATGAAGAGAGGGGAGAGAATAGAGATGGAGAGGGGGAAAGCAAAAGGAGGAAGAGAAAACAGGGGGAGGAGGGGTTGGGGTGAGGGTGATGGGGGGGTCTGTAGTATGTCTCCTCTCGCTGTAATCCAGTTAACTGGCGGCTCCAAGCCTGGCCTAGTCTCACACAAACACACACACACACACACACACACACACACACAGCACCTGTGTATGCCTGACAGACAGCTCATTCATCACAATTAGCCAATTACAGCCTCTGCCGGTCTGTCTGAACCCGCCTACTGTGGGAGGGAAGGCAAGAGCGAGAGAGGAAAATGAGGGGAGCAGAATAAAAAGAAATATGCTGAAAAGAAAGAAAGAAAAAAGGAGGAGGAGGGGGACAGGGCTGCTTGTATTTATGTATTTTTTTTCTCATATAAAGTTGCTGTGTATGCATCTGTTTAGCTGCTTATACAATACAGTTTTACCTGTGTGTGTGTGTGTGTGTGTCTTGGGTCTGTGTGTTTACCTGAGGCCACAGTATTGATGGCCCCCTCCTGTCCGATGATATACTCCTTCAGCCTCCTCTCCAGGGGGAACCTTCTCCTCTCCTCTGCCTCCCGCCGAGCCTGTGCCTCCTGGAACTAGAGCGACATGCAGAAAACAGATGAGACAGTCAACGAATGAGGAAGAGGAGAGAGACTTTTGAGGGAAGAAATCATCTATAAACCAAGATAGTGTGGACACTGAAAGGGAAAATCTGGGAGAAAGACAGACCTAAAAACTCATCAAACATGTTTTTCCTTATCAAAGGTCAAAAGTTGTGCAAATTGTAAAAACCTGTGGGATACATTTGATTTGATTTATGGACATTTTAATAACATTTGCTTGAATCTTTAACACAAGCTAATTCTGCAACAAAACATTTGTCATCAACCAATTCTACTGGTTCTATCTTTCTTCCCCTGAATCTCTTTGTTGTCCTTATTCTTATGTCTCATTTTCTCATTTGCCCCCCCTTAGTTTTTCCTCTCCTTGTTTCTCGTACAGGCTCCCAAAGCCTCATTCATCCTCTCCTCTTTGTCTCCTCTTACTCCAGGTTTCCACCCTGCAGTGGAGGCAGGCGGTTCATTCTCTCCCTCCATCTTGTTCAGCTCTGTCCTGCTGTCACGCTGCTAGATAACTACGGAAACTCAGGCTTTATTTTAAAATACAGCAGACCCCTCAGTGACAACCCCAAATTCTAAAATCTCAATATCACACATATATTTCCAGTTTGTATCAACATCCATTTAATAGTTGTGATAAAAGTAATGTACATAATTAAACTTAACTCCTCAGCACATATTAACCCTGGTTAACCCCTACCAGCTTTCTCTTTCCTCATCCTCAAAAGCACCTGTCAGTCAATCACCGGCCTCACACAGCCCTCCTGAGGAGTGTGTGTCTGCGTGCATGACAGCAAAGAAATGACGCAGATGTCTGCTGAGTCAATTCTGCCGAGTCACTCAGTCTAGGCAACAGGAAACAACTGCAGTATCCAAACAATCAGCGTGCATGGGAAATAATGTTGTTTTCATTAACATTAACGTTTATGTGTGCGTGTGTGTGTATGATTGTGATGAGTGTCATGTACCTTGCCCTCCCACTCCTGCAGCACTGCACTCACGTCTCCCTCCTTAGCGTAGGCCCGCGCCGTGTGTCCCAAACCGTTGGATTGCAGAGGGTTTGCACCTGTAAACAAAACAAAACCTGTTTAGAGTTTTTTGGTATGGCAAGAAAATGAACAAGACCTCAGCGGGAGGGTCAAGACGTCGATGGAGAAGCTAGGGGAGAGAGGTCACCAGGGTCACAATGGTCACCGCATTAAAGCAAGAGGGCAATGCAATGACCCTACAGGGGGTTTCATATCTGCAACGCGTGCCAAAATCACACTCTCTGACCCCGACACCCTCAAACAAAGACCCTGCATTATGATACAATCTATACACACTGCAGGTTGTTGCAGGTTGTGGGCTTTTGAGGCACACCAGCACACTTTCACACAGCAGGTAGGGTCAAATGGAGGAAAGGTTTAGTTAGAAGAGAGGGGTCGGGGTATGATTGAGGAAAAAGCATGATGTCACAGCATGTGTGAAGTGTGCCAGGACTGGACTGTGATGGGCTTGTCAATAGGGGTGGTTAGCAGTGCCTTCCTGCCCTGACCTGTGCCACCAATCACCCGGAGTCACCCAACCACACGTGCCTCCACATAAACCCAGTGCAGGTTCACACTACATCAGCGTCAGACAAAATAGAATTGAACGCTTTTTTTTTTGTGTGCAAAATCAGTTACATATGCAAAAAGCAAGTGCCATTGCACTTAGAGGAATATATAACTCTGACACAAGAGTTGAAAATAGCTACTGTAGTCCGAATTCAGAACATTGGAAGCAGCTGTCTCCCCCCTCCCCCTTGAGCCGATGCGCACACAGGTAGCCATGTCGCCGACACAGAAGCTTCAGTATTAAACCAGCTCTGCATTGGTGTTGTAACCTTTTTGCTTTCTATCATCTCTCCATTGTTCAAAAGCATCTCCAATATTCATCCTAGCTTTACCATGTTTCTGTTCATGGAGTTTATAAGAAAAGTGCAGAGGTTTATTAGGTCGGCTGCACGTTGCCATCGCTGCAGCACCGGTTGGTGTGTTGGGATAAGTGTCTCACATCTGGGAGAGGGTGTAATTGACCACAAATGCTCTGGCATCATTACAAATTGTCAATCTGTTTGATACTCTTTTGGCCTCTGTGATTTTAAATACAAACTTTGCCCGTTTTAGGCTGTTGTTTATTTTGGCATTGTGAACACTGTACAGCATTTAACCTTCTGAAATGATTGTAAAAATGTCTCTACTCCTCAAACGCTTATCACATTAATTAAAGATTTAAAAACAACATTAATCCAGACCCAACATTTGTCAAAAGGACATAACTGTTACAGCAGGTCCATTAGGCTGGATTCATTTGGACTCAGATCTTACTGGGGATTCAATTGGTCTAGCTATGAGGCACTTTACAACAATCTGCAAGAGGCCTTCATACAGTTACAGGGAAAGCGTTTGAAAACAGTACGACTTATTTCCAGTTAAAAAAAACAGCTAAAGATATTTTTGAAACTGGGTCTAGCAGGGCAGACTTAGGTCTTTAAGGTCATTGGTGGAATGGTGGATTAAGAGGTTAAAAACCCATCGAAAATTTTTCTGAGTGAGCTGCACTCAGAGAAAATGTATCAGGTTGTTTAATCAACACAGATGCAGACTGTTCCTGCTGCTTTGACCACAGAGACTAATAATCACTGTGATAACGTTTATCGATAAACTCCTAAATTTTGCAACCTGCTCACACGGCTATCGATCCTGACAACAATACACCACTAAAACCCCCCCCCCCCCCCCACACACACACAACCACCAAAAACATGAGGGAGGAAAGCAATAAAGCACCCACACACCCTCACACACACAGTAACACGCAGACAGTGGACATAATAAATAGCATCATTTAGGGCTTTAATATCAGGCCAACCCTCTGGGCCATAGCACTTTATAACAGGATCAACACACACACACACACACACACACACACACACACACACACACACACACACACACACACACACACACACACACACACACACACACACACACACACACACACACACACACACACACACACACACACACACACACACACACACACACACACACACACACACACACACACACACACACACACACACACAGGATCCCTTCATTAGGAGTGCTTTAGTTATGCCTATTAGGAGTCCCCTCCTCTTTCCTATTTCCTCCTCCCTCTCTTTCACTGCAGCTGGTGGGAGAGAGCCCCTGCTGCTCTTTGTGGGTGTGTGTGTGTCCTTGTTTTTTGTGAAGTGTGTGTCTGTGAGCATGTGTGTCTTCTTCTGGCCTCCCACCACCTACTGAGCGGTCTATTACCGAGTGCCCCTGGCTGCGGGCCTGATGTGGAGCCTGGGGAGGAGCTGGAGAGGATCTTCAGGTAATGTGAGGGACTGTAGGCCGAGGAGAGGCCCGAGGGTGGGCCTGGAGACTGTGATGGATGGACATGTGAGTTAAGGGCCGGCTAAGGCCAAAAGAGCAAACCCACGGCTAGTAGAGTAACATTGACAGATACAAACACAAGGGAAATAACAAGGTACAGAATACACACAACTTGGTACAGGAACGTACACAAGATGCACATACATGTAGGGAAGACGACACACACACACACACACACACACACACACACACACACACACACACACACACACACACACACACACACACACACACACACACACACACACACACACACACACACACACACACACACACACACACACACACACACACACACACACACACACACACACACACACACACACACACACACACACACACACACACACACACACACACACACACACTAATCCAAATGGATGTCCTGAAGCTGTGTCACATTATATGACTTTTTGTGATGATGTTAAAGAAGATTAAGAAGAGTCTACGAAGAAGACATGGCACAAAGATTTGTCAAGAAAACAATCAAGCATTCACTTCAAAGCCTTGGATTTTTGCACCGAGTGACAGACTCACACGGCACATGGACAGATATATGTCCATGGCTGAGAGAATGTGATGTCATGATTGTGATTGGGCGTGACAGTGGCGCCAATCCAGCAACGGCCCAGTTGGATAAATAAAAACCCGCTGCATCTTTAATACGATTGTCTTATAACGAATGTCTCTGCTTTGTGAAATTTCGTACCTTTTTAATTCAAAAATGCGTCTGCAGAACATTTGATCGAGTTAGACCAAGTGATTTGTTTAAGCGTACAGAGCACTCACAGATGCAGGGGTGAGACGGGCAGACAGAGCTCTGGACGCACCATCCATCATAAACATAAACAAGACATTAATACAAGTCTCTGTATGTGTGTGTGTGTGTGTGAGACTGTGTATAATGATATTGGTTTGGGCGGATGATCCCCCCCCCCCCAAAAAAAATGTTTTTAGACTAAAAACGGATCAGTCTAAAAACTTCAGATGACCAAGATGTGATTCAACAAGGCGTGCGTAAACATATCAAAAAGATAAAAAGCATACATGAATATTTAAATATTTTTATAAATAAAAAGGAAGCTTGAGTGCACAAACACAGAGATGCTCTCTCTCTCTCTCTCATACACACACACACAAAGGCACACACATCCTGTGATTATGGAGTTACCCCAAGGGCATGTTCTGTTCAGGGGTCACAGTTCAACTAGGCCTGGCCTGGTTAAGATCTGCTCGTCTGGAAACTGAGGGGGATATTCTGCCCCGAGGGTGTATGAGTGTGTGTGTGGAGCTGAGTCAACGACAGGTGCGAGCGTAATGGGGCTGAATGGAGGGGGGGGGGGGGTATGAACGAGTGATCAATTTCAAATGAGCTTTGTAATACTGTTTATATTACTCGGGGTCGAAGCACTAAGATGATGATACATGGAGGCTTATTAAAGCTGATGGAGACGATTCTGCCTCCAGCTCTGATAGCACTATAAGAAACAGTTAGTTTAGAAAGCGAACATGAAAGCAAGGAGCCTGACATGTGCCTGGATAAAACTTGTGCTTATATTAGTCGCTTGTTTTCCTCAAATTAACTTTTTTTGAATCTTCATCCCCCTATGAAATACATATAACTATTTAACAGGTGGATGTAGCTCTGCGGTATAGTCAGTTATCACTCAACTGGAAGGTAAGGCCTCGTCGGGTCACATGTCCAAGTGTCCTTGGGCAAATCATTGAACCCCGAATTGTTCCCACTGCTACACTTGCAGCGTGTAAATGGAGCAGTACTGTAGGGCAGTTGGGCACTTTACGTAGTATACTCTGCCATCAGACTGTGAATGTGGTGTGAATGTGACTTGTGGTGTAAAAGCGCTTTGAGTAGTCAGAAGACCAGAAAAGCACGACACAAGTCCAAGTCCATTAACCATTTGTGCATGCCCAACAATGCAGAAACACTAGTATCCAATAACAGAGAGCAGTTCAAGAAAGCACAAGCAACTACATTAAAACATGATGGATCACAGGGGACACATTTAGATAAAGATACATTGTCAGAGAAATACTAAAAACTAGTACTTTTGAAATGCCCAAAAATAAAACAATACAAAGAAAATCTGTCACACAATACATTCACCCCCTCCCCTCTGTACTCCCTCAAAAGCCACGGCCCTCACTTACATGCCCGAGCACTGTAGCTCCAGAAATACACTGGACTATTTTACGAGTCAAAACAGCCAATAGCAAATTAACAGTATATTCTCCATCATCTGTGACCCGCTTTAAGTGTGGGTTAGTGCACCAAGGAGTAGAGAACGAACAGGGAGGCATGATTAGTTCATCAGATTGGTACCTCGTGGCAGACATTGGTCAACGTTTTTACATGCTTACAACTGCTACAGATGATGGATTTTCAGAGCACATTAATTATTCAATTCTGTCAGGACCTCAAGACAATTTCAAACAAAATCTTAAAAAGTGTATCTGGAGGAAATTACCAACCCTGCCTTTCATTGTTTACATTTATGAGTGAAAAGTATTCTTCAGTCTTGGGCCGATCTCCACCAACTTAAAATTGTTTTCTGTAACAACCACATGAATGTACAGGATTGATAACAAACCCACTTCGCAGATTATATGAGCAAAGTAACTGTCAGTCAAATATCACAGATAGGATAAACACTGTGTTAAATCACTGGGACTTGAAAAATCTCCTTTACCTCTTCTCATTCTGTCAGGGGAGCCCATCAATGGGATAAAATCATGAACGTAATGTGCTGCACTTGTGTAGCGCTTTTGCAGTCTTCCAACCACTTAAATCAATTTACACTACACACACACACACACACAAACACACGCACTCTGATGGCAGAGGCTGTTTTGCAAAGTGCCAGCCTGCTCATCAGAATCTAATCTAATCATAGGCATACCTCCATGTTTGTGCCTTCTAGAGCAATTTTGGGTTTCACAGTTTTGCCTAATGAAACTTTGGCAACCCGCTTAACCTTTGAGCTACCGCTGAATGTGATAAACTCATCATTTTTTCAATATTTGATGTATGTTTGAGAATTGGCTCATACCACAGCTGTAATAAAAAAATACAGAGTTTTTGTTATGTTAAATGTGCAAGGAACAACTCTATGTCTTTTATTGATATGCAGCCCCTCAGAGGTGGATTTTAAGGTGGGGTTAGGTTCAGTGTGTGTTGGGGTTCGACGTACCAGCCTCCAGCAGCATGCGGACAGCGAGTGTGTCATCAGCCAGCGTGGCGTAGTGAAGCGCTGTGCAACCACGGAAGCCAGCCCTGCTGCTGAGCCTGCTGCTGAATTCATCCTCTCTGGACACAAGGACTGTGAGACGTGAGAGAGTACAGTGAGTGAAGAGACGAGAAAAGATTCAAACAGAAGATGAATTTAAAAAAGAAAAACAAGACACACAAAAAGCCTGATGTAGACATAGTTGATTTATAGAATTTACAAAGATTTTGAGTGCTTCTGTTACAGTGTTGTGGCCCATTACCACATGTCATACTTGTATTAATATAATAGTTGTAATTGCTAATATTTAGCTGATCTCTCAATAAATGATATGTTGTTGTTATTACTGTGGCTACCAGCACTTACGTCTGATCCCCTCTCTATCTGACTCTCCTTTTCTGTATTTCAATCCAACCAAGGCTTTTGTGGCGTCTTGACTTTAATGTGGCGATGACAGTGGATGACCGAGTGGGGAACGACGTGAGGCAAAGTGCCGAGGGTTGAAGTTAAACCCCCGGCTGCATGCTCAGAGGACCGTAGCCTCTGTACATGGAGCGCGCAATATAAATGCTATGTTATCAGCTGCCCAAGATTGATGTCTTTTTACTTAACTTAACATAGATTCGACAAAATCTTCCAAACTTTTTTTCCCCTTTACAGACGGAAAAGAACAAGAACACGTCCAAATCCGAACGAGAGATGAGAGATGAGTTACAAACTTTATGAATAATTGTTTGAGCTTTTATTTCTGGAAGCCTCTCTGTAATCGATTCACAACGAATGGTTAGGCTTCGTAGCATGTTGTAATAATAACACTGCAGACTACAAGATTGTTCCTGCTGTTTCCAGCTCCAGAGCAGTTGTTCATTTTCACATATTTAAGCTCAAACTGTCCAACATGATCTGAATAAAGTGCGTTTAGTTTTAGGGTCTGCTCTGCTTCGCTCCTTACAGATAATAGAGATAGTCTATCATTCTCTCCTTACTTATCTTTTTCATAAGCGCACTCATCTCGTGCCACTCCTCCATCATCCATTTCTATTTTTTTCCGCCACCTTCCTCTACTCCTCCCTACCCATCAGCTCCTATCATCACTCGCACCCTCTTCTTCTCCTCCCTCCCTGCTCCCTCTATCCCGATAACTGTGTCTCATCCATTTCCTGACTTCCTCTCCCTCCCTCATCATCCCACCCATTTCCTTCAATGCCTCCCTCCCTCTATCATCCCTCGCAACATCCAAATCTTCTTTCCTCTCCTCCATCTTTAAACTCTCTCTCACTCCGTCTGTCGCCCCTCCTTCTTTGCCCCCTTGCTTTCTTTCACTGCCTTCCTCCTCTCATTCTTCTTTCCTTCATCAGTCTTTCCCTTCCTCTACCCATCCCACTCTTTTTTTCTTCTTCTGGCAGTCTCTCTGCAGTGTGTGTGTGTATGTGTGAGAGAGAGAGACAGGGCAGGATAATCATAGCTAACCCAATAAAGCGTCGCACAGGCCCCCCTAGCCCATCCATCAGTGTGCGTCTGGGAAACGCTTCCCCACGCTACGCCGGCCCCACGTGGACCCAAACCTGACAGCCATATAAATGTCTGCAATATACATATCCCATATAAATATGTCGGCAGAAACCTAACACAGACTGGGGGGGGGGAGGAGGAGTTTGTGTGTGTGTGTGTCATCCTATCTGTTTTTGCCGCTCTGAAGAAAAACAAATAAAAAAAAAGACTTCTTGTCACAGAACATATAAAATAAATTATACAGAAGAAATGAAACATGTACATATATGCAAATCTTTATGCAAATCATAATGTCTCATAATATCTGGCTCAACACTTAGGATTCATATGTGTAATATTGTTACTACACACACACACACACACACACAAACACACACATGTGGTTTCTGCACACCCAAAAACACAGGCTCAAAGTGTTTATTATTTTTTTTTTCTTCTTTCTTCACCTTCCAGTGAGTGGATGCCTTTCTCCCGTGAGGTGTCGTAAACGTTGTTGAAGTGATCTCCAGTGTTCGGGTCGGCACCGGCTTCGAGCAGAACCTTCACCACACTAGAAGACAACAGGAGACACAGAGACACATTTAAATACATGCAATCACTCAAACTTGTACCGCACTAATCAACCAGCCAACAGGCAGCCTTTCAATTGTGAGAACTCAGTATTTGCAGCATAAATGTTAACAAATGTACGGGTAAAGTCTTATATTACAACATGTTCATTCATATCAACATATATAAACATAAAGCATATTCCCTTCAATTCTGATAAAGACTCTGTCAGGTTTCGTTTTTCTTTACAATGAAAAGTGAATTACAGTGAAACAATCACAAGTGAAGGTTCTTTATCATGTTCAGCAAAGAGATTGTAAATCCAATTGATTCTCAGAGTCACTCCCCTCAGTGGCAGCTCCCACCGTCCACCATACCCATATGCACAACTTCTATATCTTACCTACCCTACCGAATGGCCATTACAGCCCAAACAGCGTTACCACTTGCCACCTTCAACAGAGCCAGGCTGCATCCATGAAAGTTCATACAATCTCCCCCCGCCCAGATCGGGATGACGCTCTTATTCACACACTTGTCTGCTTCGTAACATGTACACGTGTGCACATGGAAGGGGGCAAGGGTCGGGCCTGTTTCCGGTGCCACTGGAGGGGAGAAGGGGTCTGTGTGTTTGTGTGTGCTGGTGAAGCCCTTCATTGGAGCGTACCGCCTTATAGAACAAACACAACTACCTCGGCAACACCACTCACTGTGACCCGACGGACATTCCAGGTACCGTCTCTCTGTCTACAGAACACACTTTACATTTACCCCCCATGAACGTGAGTGTTGGCATTGACATTGAGACACAGACGTGCACATGAACACACACACAAAAGCTGGCCCGTTAGTCTGTGCTGACCGAGAGGCAGAGGCAGAGCCATGGCCGAAACATGAACCCTGCCAGAACTCTGCAGGCTGACATTAAGCCTGTGACTGAGTGCTGTTCAGCTACATGGTTATAGCAGAGGTCTGCAGTGTCTGAAATGGAGCTAAATTGTTATAAATGTTGAACAGGCTCCAGCTTCCCTCCAGGAAAGAACAGACCCTTAAAAAGTGATGAGGCACAATGGAGAAAAGTTCTGCACAACTCTAATGTCAGAGTTAATCTGAAGGTGAGGTGTAAAAATAAACAAGCCTTCAGCAGATAGTCCAACAATCATCGTTCCTCTGACAATAGACTAAAAAACATTTCTATGAATCCAGATTATTCTGAAATGTTTCAGGTACATTTCAGGCATTAAAAGAAAAAGAAAAAAATAGAGACCATGCCCACTTCCCAGATCTCACTGTGAACAATTCTAATCACTTGTTTAATATGTGGAAAACCAAAAGACACACAAGTTCTTTTTGAACAGAGATGCAGAAATAATGATGCAGCTAACGAACCAATACTCCCACTTAATTTTTTTTTAATTTTTTTTTTTTTTACACAGAACCAGACAATGCATGCCGCGTTTAGGTAGCATGTCTGACGTGTAACATGTCTGCATCACACACACACAAACAGAAAGGCGTCTACCATTTATTCAGATTCTGAATATACACAGATGTTGATCCGGCACTGTTAGTATTTGCACAGATTTTTTAAATGAGAAACATTCTGTTTGCGTCATTTTTTTTTTTTCACCCGACAGAAAAACGGGGATGTCTTAGCTCTTTGCTGTACTTGTCCTTCACATGAATAAGAAGTGTTATTTTGTTTTTTAAACAAAGATCTCATGATGCTTTCTAATGTCAAAGGCAAAGGAAAGATTGGAGAAAGTAAAAGTGGATGTTTCTGCTGCTGTTAAGCACTTTGCCTGACATCTGAGGCAATGGTTTAATGTAATACATTTAAAATCTGGCTCGGACAAGTTTGCTTTTGTAGCTCATAAAGAGGCATCAGGATTACTTTCATTCTGTTCCATAACCAGCTAAACACTGCTCACATGAGCATTAAACGGTGGATCAGCAACATCCCTCACCATCTTTTGTTTGTTCATTTATACAGAGCAGCGAGACAGAGTTAAAATACCACCTTAGGACTTTAGATTATTACATACGGAAAAGAAAACCATCAAATCCTTATATTTGAGGAGCTGGAAGCCGGAAAAATGAACGTCTCTTATTTAAACATTGTTGAATGCTGGTCTGATATTAAGGTAGTTGGTGATTAATGTATCAAATCATTGTTTTCACCCTGAATATAGTCCTGAACTATTGTGTGATATACAGTACAGGCTAAGAAATTATAGTACAGTAAAACAGGATAGAAAAAATACTCCTGCATATTACTTACACAAAAGAAAATGCAGAATAACGCCCAGTTCCCCCCTTTGTCTCAAGATTCATTCTCCTTGTAGTTTTGTAGCCACTACAGAACATATGTGCTCCTGTTGCTGAGAACGATCCTGGCCAGGTCTTTGTGTCTGACCTTGCTGAGGGGGCATAAAGGACTATCAGGGGGTCCCCCATTGTTACTGTATCACTCTGGCTTGGGGGGGGGGGGGGGGGGGGCAGGGGGGGCAGTGGGGCCGTGACCCACAGTGGGCTCTCTTCTCACCCTTGCAAGCACTTCTACAAACATGTGGGCGCATCCTCTGAGACACATCCAGACGCACACAAACCCAAACTAAAGTTGGTCACACGAGGCTGGGCAGGACTGTGTGAAGAAATGTGGCGGTCTGAAAAGGGTTAATGGCATCAGAAAGGTAAACACTGAGGGCTAAAGAAACGAGTTAAAGAGCAAAACTTCAGAGAGGAGGAGGAGAGGGAGGAGGAGTGGATAGAAAGAGGGAAGTGCGGCTAAAAAGATGAAAGAGGGAGAGATTTAATTACACAGATAGTGCTAAAACTAATGAGCTCTTTTAAACAGTTGATAGTTTTACTAATCAACTGATGATCAAGTGGCTAACTTTATTTGGGACGTTTAGGAGGAGAGCTGCAGCACTAATTTGAGGCCAAACTGAAGGCATGCAGAGGTTAATTCAGTTAAACTCCCAGTTTGAACGACTAGGCCAAAAGCTAAAATTACATACTTGGTAATGTGATCCTGGGAGTATCAAAACAATATTATCAGTAAATTACAAGATTATTTTACTTTCATAGCTTAACGAAGAAACATGGGCTTTAGTTAAATAAGGAGGGAGCACAAAAGTTGATACTACATTACCGTGATATTAAAAACCTTGGCGTCACCCTAACAGCTAAGAGTATATTCTCCCTGCTTGCTTACAAGCATCCAACATGTGTCAAAACCTTCAGTTAATGTTCACTTAACAAGCCGGTGCTGAGGTTGGTAGTTTTGACCTTCTAGCTCGTGCCAGCAGGTGACCTGTGTTACTGCGGGGAGCAGGTGTTAGTTTCTCATCCTTGCCCCGGAGGGAAGACAGGAAACAGACACTTCCGTCTCTCCCATGCTATAATAGACACCCGAGCCGAACTGACCATCCATGTCTGTGACCACCTGGCCCAGACGCTGGACCTCATTGGACCTCATGTCACCTGGTGCACACTTGGGGTCAAATAGATGCCAGGAAGAGAAGCTCACGGCACTTTATTTATTTCAGCCGAATAATCTGATTGGTCAGGGTGTAACGCTATGCTGCTGCAGTTTGTTCCAAGTGAAAAACATTCTGAAGCAAATGTTGATAACAGTACAGTTAGACGTTCTTTATAGAGTGGGGGATATTATGAAACCCTATTTCATCAAAAGTTGGGCTGATGTGCAAAATATAAAAAAAAAAACACAATGTGATGATTTGCAAAACATTGAAAGCCCACTGTTGGCAGAAAATAGCAGAATGCAAAATGTTGAATATTTGTGGAAAATTATACACCCAATTTAAATTAGATGCTGACAACATTATTATTTTTTTAAAATTGGGACAGTGCGAACAAAAGCCTGGAAAAGACGAGAAATGCTTCAAAATGACATGATAACCCATAAATGAGGCTTTAATGTTGCATCGCTCATAATATCCTTCAAGTTAATATTTATTTGATCACCATTCCCTAACTGGGGCAATATTACTTCAGGGTACGCGGAAGAGTAAAAGACAGAAATAATGATATCCCATAAATGTTCACACATTCTGTCAGTCATCCTGACTTCTTACCATCCCAATCATGTTAAACCATGACCATCTCATTAGAGCCTTTCACCACGAGCTCTCTGCTGAATTTCACTTTTCAATTCAGTTAATCCCGACCCAAAACCATAATCCTACTCCACATGACTCTCTCCAAAGCTTAACTCTTCCCCTCTGTCTTTCCTCAACGAGCCACTCATCGCTCTGCTTTCCCTCATTGCTTCCCCCCCCCCCCCCCCCTCTCCCTTCGAGTCGCTCGGCCGACAGGTCGGAACGGTCAACAGGCGCTACACTCGGCTGAGCGCTCATTGTGCACGTGAATACGGCGAGGGGGGAATGGACGGATTCTAAGAGAGATGGAGATGGGTATTGTGTGTTAAAGAGTGCAAACAGTGGGCCAGGCCCTGCGCCTCCCTGATTTAGCCTCACATCAAAGCTAAGCAAACACAAGCCCCCAGAGTCTCACCCTTAATTCTTTCACACAGCCCTCTACTCCACCCCTGATTCCCTCACACAGACGCACCTCGACCTCTGAGCACAGGAAAGGCTGGACGCTACACCTAGAAAACGTTTCCCCTGAAATCACACTGAGCTTAAATCTCATAGTTTTCACTTCTAAGAGGGAGCGGGGGGATTTAACAATAAGATCCATGCTGACACTGTAGCTACGGGCTAAACCTCTTTCATGAAGGATGTTCCCTGTGTTTTCACTTATCGCCTGCAAATAAAGTTGTGGTTGACTGAGTAATAGCCAGTTGGCTTCTAAGATATTTGGTATAAACTCCCCTTGTCTGTGTGTGTGTGTGTGTGTGTGTCTGTATCCACACATGCATCCTCACTTGTGTGCGTGGCAATGACTGTGTATGTCTTTGTGTGACTGATGTGTGTGAACCGATGTTCTGTCTTCCCTGCAGCAGTGACGGCTCACTGGGGGGTTACAGACGGGATTAAACACAGAGGAGTGTCACTGCCTCGCTGAGTTATAGCACTCATAACACACACACACACACACACACACACACACACACACACACACACACACACACACACACACACACACACACACGACAAATAGACAAGTGCAGTGACACACACACACACACACACACACAAGAAATAGACAAGTGCAGTGACACACACACACACACACACACAACTGAATTTATATCCAAAAATACATGAATGCAACAATATTTTAAACACTGGCGACCCCTCCACACATCTCATATAAATATGACGACATAATGGAGGTAAAACATCATAACACCTTTTTTTTTTTTCAAAATCAAAGCATATAACCTTATTTGACACGGCAGAGGAGGAACAATATCAATTTTACAGTCAAGTAAAGAAGCAGCAACTTCCTACAGACCGGAATTATGTTTTTTCATTTTTTTCTGCATAAATAACTTGAACTAGTAACATATTATTAGAAAAAATCATTTAGCTTTCTTTCAATCAACTAGTTCAGAATTTGAGACATTTAAAGAATAGAATCTAATCCTCACATTAAAACAAGTTACAAACATAATTCTCCATATAACTACAATACTCACAATGAGGAAACTTCCATGTTCCGACAGACATTTGTCTCTTATTTCTTGTGTTGCGATCTCTTTATGTTTCCAGTTTAGCTTAACTATGTCACGAGCTTTACGATGGATAAACTGTAACCCCCTAGATTTAACATAAGCACATTTGAGGCTTTTTTCCATATTCAAATATCACATTATGCTTCTCACGGACACATACGGCCCTTAAACAAAAAGTGGCCACACAGTCCTGATGGAGAAAATAAAAGCTCTGTAAATTGGATTTGGCCCGGCCTTAACCTCGGCCCCTCTGTGTCGTGTGTGTTCTGGGGGCCAGGAGGCTAATTTAATTTGTCCGACAGAGAGATGGGGGACCGGGTAAAGACCGTCTGTTGGTCTGAAAGTCGCACTTTGCACTTCTGAAGACCTACTGTAACAACTCGAGCGGTGGACATGGATGACATATGCTCACACGGTAACTAATGCAGACAGCTGCACGGTACCGGAATCGCTACATTACTGTAACATATGCTCACCAGGGAGGGCATCTCAGAGCTGTAAAACACACACACACACACACACACACACACACACACAAAACACACAGACCTGTGCTGTCGGTTTATTGCAGCCACCATGAGAGGAGTCCAACCAAGACGGTGCCGGTGATTTGGGTCAACCCCCTCTTTCAACAGCCTAACGGAAAAAGAAAAAAGAAATGGTTATTATTTGAAATCTGCTTTAACATCAACATATGGTAAAGGACACCTCTGACAACTGCTCATAAAGTAGTGGTGTGGATCTGTAGTATCTTAAAAGAGTATCTTAAAACAAAAGGAGAATACAGAGATGTTTAAATAACAGTGATTTCATATTTGCATACTACATTGAAACACACATTTCTTCTAAATCAGCAATATAGTGGATAGCTGTATATGTGATGGCATCACAGACATGCCTTGTTAGACACACCAGCATGAAACCATGTCGTCTTTGTCTTTATCTGAAGTGAAACAGTTACTCCCTGACCAGTTAATGTCTCTCTCTCTCTCTCTCTCTGAGCCAGGTGTGTGTAGGGCTTTCCGCCTGAGGCTAGGACACCAAGCAGGTACTAGAGTGACAAGGTAGGTAGGTGTGTGTGTGTGTGTGTGTGTGTGTGTGTGTGTGTGTGTGTGTGTGTGTGTGTGTGTGTGTGTGTGTGTGTGATCCGTCTGTCATCTGTAATGCTGAGCAGGCAGACAGTGTGTGTGTTTACAGTCAACAGAGTGGCCTCTATCTAGTCTGCACTCAGCTCTGACACTCCGTGGTTCTGTTTTCACTGCCTGGTGTGCACGTAGCATCAGCGCAGGGGGGGGGGGAAGCTCAGTGCTGAAGCTACTTCACAGCTTCTGTGAGTGAGGGCAGCTCGAGCATCCCTTTACTTTACTAAACTTAACCAGAAGGTTGGGTTGAAAAAAATAGACATGAGTTGCAACAAACAAATACGTCCTGAAAGTAGCTGATAAAGCATCGTAAATGAAATGTGCAACATAAGAAAATAAAAGGCTCAATTCAGTAAATCATACAACTTGATTAATGTTCTGTGATCTCTACAGATTTGACGTTTTGCTCGTCAATTTTTTTTTAATTTTTGCCAACTGTACATTGTAAGTGCTTGAGCAAACGTATCTGACAGAACTGTAATTGTCAATTGCTTTCCAATTTGGATAAAAGACAAGTGAGCATCAAGGTAATCTGTCGAGAATGTGAGTTACAAGATCACAGAAATTAAGGGAAAATGTACGATGTTGAAATAAAACTGGTGATGAACTTATTTATTTCATCTTATTCTATAAAAATTCCAAATACTGAAAATATTGAGTTGTCATGACATCGAATACACATCCCAAAGTGAAGTGTGAAAGAAAAGAAAATGCTAACTTTCCCCACACTTCACTACAGCTGCTTTTATGAAGCATGAGTGAAATAAGACCTCTATCCCATCCTCAGCTGCCTGTGAGCACACACACACACACACACTGACACTCTACCACTTCTACAAACTTAACCAAAGCACTTAACACATCTGGTAAATGCTGACTGGCTGTGTGGCTGTCTGTCTCACTGCACTCACACCTACACCATCTGCCACAGGGCGCAGGTAACCCAACACTACAAAGAGGGACACACGTGGATAAACACATGTACGCTGCCCTCAAATAAATGATACAAGTACCCTTTACTTAACCACTGAACATATAGTTCAGAACAGGTAACAAGGCAACAGTGATTGTGGAATAAAGGCCTTAATGTAGCAGTTGACTAATATGAAGAAACATATGTCTATCTGTAATTCATATAATAAAAAGTAGCAATATTATGGTTGTATCTTTGGCACATTGTCTGCTTTTAAAGTTATTAAATATTTGTAAAGCACAATCCTTTTGTGTGGCTCAAACTGGCTCTGAGTATATCTTAGTTTAAGACTAGCCCCAGAGAAAGGCTGTCATTCAAGCTGTGGTAGAAATACATAAAGGATGTGAGGGAAATATTATCAAAGAAGCTGAAAAAATATAAAGAACAACAACAAAAACAAATCTAGGCACACTGTTGAAATAGGTGTGTGTACTGTAATAGGAGTGTCAGAGTTTGACATCCACCCTGTAATCACCTGCTCCTCAGAGAGACGTTAAATCACACAGATGATTCTCTTCCTCCACCTAGTGGTTATTGGTTGTACTACAACTGCTGTTGATTTAAAAGCATGGGCTTTCTTCACTGCAGATTATTGGGGTTGTTCTAGAAACAGGACTCAGCTGAAGAGCCATGACTGATCAGAGGCTATGACGTCTGAACAAAACTAAAGGCACAACATGATCGACGTACAAGAGCTGTGCAGCCAGAAAATGCTAAAAGCTCTCACAGGAAAGCTCATTACAGATTTACGAGACATTATACTGCATTACATTGATGCCCACTTTAAGTGGAACCAGTTCTTTTTTTTTTATACAACTAAATGTCATAAAACTAAGTCCAGGTAAGATTAACATTAAACGGCCAAGTGCTTTCTCATTCAACTACAATCAAACTTCAAATAAAAGGCCATCCCAACTTAAGGCCCACTCCCAAGTTTTCACTAAATAAAGGCAGGTCTCTATTTTAGGCCCAAATGCATTTAGTGTTGAATTAGTTTGCGGAACAAAAATAAGGAGAAAAAGCAGCAAGACACAAAAAATATAGATGACCATCAACATGTATCCTGAAGGTTAAGGTCAACTGGATATTGTGTCTATCAACAGAAAGTGAGCACTGCCTCTCAGAGTCTACTGCTTAATTGTCTGAATGAAGACTAAAGACATGCAAACCTCAGTTAGAGACAGGAGGGATGGGGAGAACTCTGTTGCTTGTGCTAGCTTTAGATATGGAAATAAATGTATGTATGTTTTTTTTCCATCTCTAATGCAAATTTGTAACACTTAAACATATTCTAAAAACACCACATTAACACATTCTGATATGTTTACACAGCTCTTTAGGCCAGCACAGCACTCAGTTGTGATTATATCAGTATGGGTCTCTCTCTCTCTCTCTCCCTCTCTCTCCCTCTCCCTCTCTCTCCTCTCTCTCTCCTCTCCCCCCCCCCCCCCACAGAGCAGCAGGTTGGCATAGATACGCTGACTTACAAAACAAGGTCAAATTAGTGATTTGTAATTTAATTTGTTTATTCCATATCCTCATTCTGTTAAATATTCTTTCCAGTGTAAGTTAAATGAAATTAAATGTTCTTTCTCATATTTTCTGTGAACGAGTGTTGTTTGAAAATAATTAAAGGCCTTTCTTGTGTGAAAACCTGTCGCAAATAAGAGTTGGGTAATTTTATAGAATTGAGTAATAAAAGCCTGCACTATAAGGGCGGCGTTGGTAGCCTCGTGGTTAGAGTACATGCCCCATGTACGGAGGCTATAGTCCTCCAAGCGGGCATCCTGGTTCAAATCCAACCTGTGGCTCCTTTTCCCACATGTTGTCCACATTGTCCACTATCTCTCCCTGGTTTCTGACTCTATCCACTGTCCTATCTCCAAATAAAGGCAGCAAAAGCCCCAAAATATTATACATATTAGTTAAAGTTTTAACGCATATACTTCCCAGCTACCTATCTGATGGATCCAGGGATGGTTCGCCATGTGTGATGTATAAATGCAAATGCATGAAGTTAACTAATATAAGTACTGGATATGAACACTTCATGTTTGGGGTAGAAGTAGACAAACATTAAATACACAAATAGTAAAATGCATTCATTCAGATTGTTACTGAGTGGGTGTGTTTATGTTACCTTGCCACATCTTCAGAATTATTGGTCCTTGCTGCCTCCAGAAGTGTATCGCCTTGTTATTGCAAAAGAAGAAACATGAATAAGATTTACAGCAAAGTACAAGTTGAAGCTGTGAACACAGTATCTCATTATGGATATATAAATTATATCTTTTGTGTATATCCAATTCTGCTATGCTTTTTCCTAACTCAATTGAAAAGTATGACAATTCAAATCTATTTTTTTTAGAAATGCCAAACTATTGCGTGACTTATTTTTGTAATTAATTTAAAAATATTTTCATACAAAACTCGTTTATGGCTTCAATACTAGTCGAAACAATAATAGCAATTCAGACAGCACATGTCTGCTGATTGGGCATACCTTTGTTATCTGAATCCTTCTTCAGGCAGAAGGCAACAGCTGCAGCAGAGAGAACACCGACAGAGGCCACTCCTGTCCGGTTGGCTCCTCCACCTGTTCCCCTGCCCTCACCTCCACCTTTCTGCCCGCTCTCCTCCCAGTACTGGTTATTGCCGCGCCCTCTGCTGGCCAGAGCCGCCCAGGAGCTGCGGCGGTTCTCCAGGTTGGACAGCCATCTAGGGGCGAGGTTGTGGAACTGCATCGACGGATTCAGATTGGTGCTACAACCAGCACTTTCATCAGACAAAATACCCCTTCTGGAGACCCGGGAGGTGGACACGATGGGGTTACGGTTAGTCTCCGTAGGTGTCTCTCGGATGCCCTGACATGCGGCACCGCCTGCGCTGGTCTGGAGCACACGGCTGCATGGTGACAGGCTGCGCGACCTTCGCGCAATTAGCCTGGTGGGAACTGATGATAACATGGCGGTAAACTCACCGAAAAAGAGGCAGGGATGAAAGGCTCAGTCAGGAAGTAATTCCAGATGGTAACGGGTTCCCTACAGATCGGGGACACCGCGTAACTAGCGATGTATCTGCCGCTACACTTCAAGAAACAGGTAGCTTATGGCAACGAAAACAACTGCTTCACCTCATCGTCGCGTAGATGTCACTAGAATGCGCGGTGCATTCTGGGAAATGGTGTTTTACTGAGGCGTGCTTCCGTGTTTAATGTCTTGAACTGTAATTAATGAGGTGCACATGATTCAGTGATTTGTCATGTTTCTATTGCTTTTTAGGGGCGACATTTCTGCAAAAAAAAGTTCAATGAAAGGCTTCAAGACAGAAAGGTTAAGGAAGCTTGCAGTCAGTCATCTTTGCGCATGCTCAGTGTGTCAAGCGCAATTACTACTGCTACTAAAATTATTCCCATGGCTTATAAATGTTTGCAGCTTTCCTAAATTATTGTTTTTGCCAGGTTCTATGTATTCTATTTTCATGATTAACTTGGTATTCAGCCCATCTCGTGACACGGTCATGGTTGTTTGGTTTTCTCGTCCTTTCTTAAACAGAAAACGTGATGATGCAAGTGTTTTTTTGACAGTGCATTAGTCATGGCCGCCAGATGGCGGTAAAAGCACATGGCATTAAGGTTTGTTGCTGAATAGTAACTGCAGAAGCCAATGTCCTTATTTCTTCAAATGTCTTCAATGTTAGCAGAAAAAAATGATTGTCTGGATAGATTGTTTACGGTGATCGTCCATAAATTCCATTAACATTAAAATCTACATTAGCTATAACATTAGGATGAATCATTCTTCTATCTATCCTACCTGTTTAAGTGTTACAGCTGTGGACTTTATTGTATTGCATGATGGTTCTACTCAATGGAATTTGCATTAACAACTACTACTAGCTAATGAGGTTAATATTAGTACTATATTCCAGAAAGAAATTCACAAAGTGGCATTTTCGTTTGACTGGAAAAACTAGCAGAACCAATCTGACATTCATGCAAGTGCCTCCTGCAATGGAGTAGAGCTGTAAATTATTAGGTGGGAATGTTGTGTACTGGCAGCAGGCTTGCTGCGCCTAACCAGTCATGAATCATGGGACATCTTGCTAAGCTATCAAAAATCCAATTCCACCTTTAACAGCACATCTTATGCATGCTACTGTGGTGTCAGTGTGGTTGACTCTGACAATACTTTCATTCTCACCCACACCTCTGTCAATACGTGAAGACCTTCATTTTCAACCTGCAAATAAAAAGCTACTGAGGGAGTTCCAAAAGCGGGGGAATGACGTCCAGACAAAACTGTACAGACAGCAAACTATAAGGAAAGGTGGACTTCTTCTCAGATTTTATATTTGATGGCCTGCTGTCCTTGATAAATTATGAACACAGTTTTTTTCTTTTTCTCCCAGTCAAATGTGTCTATTTTGATGTGAAGAACAAGATAATGCATCAAACAGAGCAGCAATTAGCACAGATAAAAAATCTCAAGCTGGACCAATGAGTTTATGATTCTGTCTCTGTTGACCACTGCAATGTAGGAATTAGTTGTGTTATTTATTCTTTATCTTGAAGAGGAAAGTCACTCCCCCATCACATGAGGTCATAGCTCAAGGTAAGCTTATACTCTTGGATTTATTTCAGGGTTTTACTCAAAAAGCTGCAACAATCCTGCACAAAGCAGAGACTGAAACTGCATCTTTGTAGAGATTCATCAAATTCCTTAAGAAATAATAATTTCTAGACTGTGTAACGGCATTTGGGACACCGCATAGTAGCCAACCTGTAACCCAACACAAGATTAACATTTTAGCACGTGTAAAAAAGACATGCAATACCTGTTTTATATCAATACACGACTTTGTATATAAAGAAAGTTGGCTATACGAGTTGCAATAAGCCTACAGATTATTAAGACATCTAGACGTCGTGAGAACACCCACAAATGAAATGGAGTGAAGGAGGCCTGGGTTTACACACGCCGAGATAATAGCAGAGACAGCCAAGAAACTGAAAAAGACTCGTGAAAAATAACTCAGATTAAGAGAATGTCTAGCCTATTCAAGACCGTGACACAAGTTAAACTAGCCCAGAAAGAAATATTTGAAAACCTTAGTTTTTTAAGTACGGGCGAGTTTTGCCTTGTTGTAGCCGAAAAGGAAATTGCAGTAAAGTTCAGTTCATTTAAGCCCACAAGAGAGGACTGTCACATAAACTATGGGCCTACTGCACAGGTCAGCCAACAGGAGCAACGCGCGACCCCGCTACACTACAAAATACATGCGCGTGTGTATGGTTGGATTGGTGGGGTGCATTCAAATACTATCGGGAATGTGATAAATAGGCACATAGCCTATGTCTTAATTGAAAAAACGTAGGAAGTTTTCAGTTCAGCAATATGAGCTACAAATTTAGAGAGAAACGTAATTAAAGTATTGTTAAATGAAAGATTAGCCTACCTTTCAACCACATGTTTATCCTCAACTTCATTAAGAATGACTAGGCCTTTATTAGGCTACATTCAAAAGGTAAGCTTAGAAAGTAGGACTATTTATTTAAAAAAACCTAAACTAAATCAGCCAACACAACATGGAAGCCACAACTACCTTTAAATGTCACTTTTCTTAATGGTATCATATTAATTAGCCCTATGTTACATGACATAACCGATATTTTTGCTATATGCATCTACAATTTGTGTAGCCTAATATCAGCCAAAGTAGAAAATGTTCGTATCACAGATTTATTTGGCTACCTTTACCGTGTGAAGCAGCAACACTAAAGCAAGTCAACATGCAGCTAAAGGATATTCTTTGAAAATCCTCTTTTGGTATTTCAACCTAGAAAGTTTTCCAGGCAGAGATTAGAATATTACGGGGGAGCACTTGAAGGCAGCACAGGGAGGCGTTTCCGTTGTGGCAGTCGCTGCGTCTCCTGCCTGTTCGTTGAGCATGATTTCTCCTCCTCTCCCCTCCTCAACCCCTCCTCTTCCTCTTATTTCTTCCCCGCATCTCCTACACCACCTGCTTCAGTAGCGTTGCAGAGATGGAGAGCTGCTGCATGCTGATGTAAGCCCGTGGAAGACCACGTTCGCGATAGAAATAGAGAGAGAGCACGAAAGGAGATACAAAGAGGGAGGCAGAGAGAAAGACAGAGGAACGGGGAGCGAGTGTCGGAAACACAGAAACATATGCTTGTGTGAAGAGCGGCTGTTTCTGAGGACTGCTGAGCCTGACTTGCAAACTTATTCATCCACCCGCGAGCAACTAAGATTTGATTCGTCATTCTCATTTTTTGGACACTTTTTTTTGCCTCTTGTTCTCTCAGCTGTGTGCGGTGTTTGATTAGTTTGTGCAGGCTGGGTTGCGGCTGTTGTACCTCCCCGAGCGCGCGCGCACACACACACACGCGCACAGTTATCGTCACAAGACACGGCGCAGCCTCCAAAAGCTTCTTGCAAGGAGGAAATTGAATTAGACAAGTTATTCCCACAGAAGAGGAGGACGCAGGCGACTATAGCTCTCGGCCTCCCTTCTTTTTTTTTTCCCCCCCCCCACCGACCCAACTTGTCTCCTACTAGCCCAACACTCTCCTCCCACCTCCACCCCTCGGTGAGTAGCCATGTCTGACCAGACTGTGACCATCCCGGACGACCGGGCGTTCGCCAGCTTTGAATCGGAGTGTCTGTGCGAGGAGGGCTGGACTATAAAATACAACAAGGAGGGCCTGACGGTGTGGACCCAGCGTCTGGAGGAGGGGAAGTCCGTCCACAAATTTAAGGTGAGACAGAGACAGTTTCTACATTCAGTACTTCCAAGGACACCAGAATACAAGTTTGGTGTAGGGTACCCAATTGCCGTGAATTAGTTAAGATGAATAATCTGATCTACATGAATAATGCAAACTTGAGAGCCAAATATTGTTTGCAACACAAAGGGGATTGGGAGAACCACTAATTTATAATCCAGTTGGCAAATTCCCAAATGATTCTAACTGCTATCATGCAACACTTTATGCTGCATTGGTGCAGAGACTTCTTAACACACAGCACATTAAAGGCCCATGTTAGGCTTCAGTATGAGTAACATTAGTGTACAATAGGCAGTATTGCACCTGGTAAGTTAATGCATCCTGTGTTAGATTCAAACATCTATTTATAAGTGTATGTATAGTTTTGGGGGTTGTGAATTCCTGCCAGATGCACGCTGTAGAGAGAAGTGAGAGCAGGCTCAGAAGGAGGGTTTAACACTGTTATGCTGTCTGCAAGTGAAGCTGTTTTCAGCGCTTTCTAAAAGCACATTAGTGTAGTGATGACAAGTGTCAGTTCACTTTGTGCCGAGTTCCTACAGTCTGTCAGACGTGTAACACTCAGGGAAGTTAATTTAAAACGTGCTGGAAAAGCACAGTCGACATTGGAACTGACAGGAATAGTCGGCTGGCTGATAAGTTAATAAGCAAAAAAACAGAATGCGTGAAATGGAATACTTTTATGATTCAGTTTTACAGACTCAACTCTTAGGATTTCCTGCTCACTCATTAAAAACCTTTGTGTTAAATGTCAGAATATTTTTTTTATTTTTTCTGGCCTTCTTTTCCTTCCCCAACACAGGCTCCAATACATGAATTTGCAAATTGGCCAAGAACCATTTAGATTCCAGTTCAAACTTTGTTGAATGGCTTTAGCTTATGTTTAACCTTGTGTATGACATTAACAACCAATACACATAATTCTGCTTACAGCAAAGACCATAGGACAAATGTGCACAGATGTAAGGAGTTCTCGGACAGAATAGACAAGATGAATACCTAAAACACGCTATTGTTGACGCAAACTTAGTTTTCTGTGATATTCAATATTTACTCTCTGACTAACAGTCCAGAAACGACTTCTAGGAGCAGTTTGTTATATTTGCATACTGATGTCTGCCTAAATCATCATGAGATCAATGGAAATAGGCTGTTTCAGTCACACAAGCACTCCTGTTTTTCCTAATTGTATTCTGCAATCATGTAACAGCAACCAGAGGAGCAAGTGATTACAGTGGTTGGATGGTGTAGGAAGAGAGAGCAGCAGGGGGGAGAACGAAGCAGGTGAGACAGGGGAATGGGAGGGAATGATAGTTTATAGGGTTTGATGGTCAGGGGTCAGCAGTCAGTGGGTATTCTGTGTGGGCAGTGAGCTGATGGTTTCCTGGATTACAGCATTGTGTGTCCTTCTTTTGGTCTCCACGTGGTCTGTTTCCTGTATGCAGTCAAGGTCCACGGGAACATTAGTTGGCAGAATAACTACAACAACTAACAGAAACTAAAACTCTTATGAGACCAACAATCGTGTCACTTGCCCACAGATTCTGCATTCATATGTAGGTTCTGTTTTTAGAGGTTAGAAATGATCAGAAGTCAGGGTCTTCAGAGTTTTGAAAGATTAGTTTTTAGCAGCAGCCATTTTTAGACTCAAAACGGCGGTGTAGTGCAACTTACTGTGTGGGCTGCTGTTTAGGAATAGATTTCTGGTAAAATAAGTGCATATTTTTCAGGGTTTAATAGGTTGATATGCAGGTTGTGATGGACATTTGTTGCTACTGGTAAGTTTTTCCATATCTAGATCATCAACTAGCCCCAGAAGTGCATTCTTTTACAGTCTGAGATCAACAGAGTCAGGCTGCACAATATTCTGCAATATCATTGCTATCACAATGAGCATGATCATTTTCAACAATAAAAACACATTGAAAAAGTCTGAATTTATCGCAATAAATAAAACAATTATTTTACATAATCAAGCAATCCTTCCTCATTCAGCATTTGAACATTTTGGAATCGAACCCAGAGTATAATAGCTATACTTTTGCACCATTCTGATGCAGTCAGATGAAGCTTAAGATACAGCTACTGATATAGCTATCAGTTACCCTAAGATTAATTGGTTCCAATTTATTGGTGAAGAAAAATGCTTTCTGTATTTATTTTGGATTTAGAAGGGACATGTTGGAAACAGGTTTTATGTAAAACATGAAGAACAGCAAAAACACATTGAAACTGTGAGTTGTAGCTAATATGCACTCTTCAACATACTCTCGTTTACAGATCTTCATATTGTCATCAGAATACTGAACAATGTTATAGAACATCCCGTGTTTCATTCATATTGCATAATCCTAGTACAGATTGTACAGAAAATGTTGTAGTTCCTGCTCTTTGTTTACATTGGACCAACTTATTAAAAGATTCTTGATGACTTGAGCCAAACTGAGCCAAATACCAGCCATGGTAGTTCATCACAAATGTGAATGTTTGTCTTTGGCGTTGGTGCGGAGGTGTCATCAGGACAGCGATGTCACTTACAGCCACGGAAAAACTGCTGCGTACCTTCTAACCCATTATGTTTGACAGCAGTCATTACTCATGCTTTGTTTGTGTCTTAAGACCCAAAGGACAAACAAATGCATTTGCTGCCTACACAGCACATTGCTTGAAAACACTGTTATCTCTTGAATACGTGAGGATACACACAGAGGTGTTTTGAAATATTAAGATACAAAGTGAGTCCAGCTCCCTTTTCTAATTAAACTGTTGAAAGACTGTTATTAAGATAATCCCCAATCATTTATTTCAGGAAAATTAAACGGCCGGAGCGCAGATATAATTGATTTACTTTAGGCATTTTTCTCAGCCTTTACTGGCTGAAGCTGCCCGTTTGATTTAGGATGGTATTAATTCCTGCTGAAAGTTCATCTATACGTATATAATCTTGGTATACTTTTATAGATAAATAAAAAGTCAAACAGTTTGACTTGTTCCACACGGCCATATGGAAATGGTCGAAATTTGAAAAGTAATTGTGGAAAAAAAGATATTGTTAAAGAAGAATCAGCTAAAGGCAGAGTCATGTACATTAATTAAAGTATGTCTTATGTTTTTCTTAGTCTACTTACACTCAATTCAAAGATGATCCAAACTGTAAAAAGAAGGATATCAAAGCTGACACATTTTGATTCATTTTTGATGGGACATTTTAGTCTTAATTTAGCTTTAAATGTAATCTCTTAAACCAGACTGTCACACAATTCAGTGCTTCAACTTGTTGAAGTGTTGTCACTTTAAAACAGATACAGCGTTTCAGCTGTCAGTTTTTGAAGGGCTTCTTCGACACTTCCAGCCTTTGTAGTGCTTACTGATTTGACCTGACATAAAAATCTGGTTAATGTCACTTGCTGTTGGATACATTATCCTCCTGTATAAAGAGAGAGGAGCTAAGCCCATTCTCCTCTGGGTAAATATCTGTGCGCATGCTTCCTGTAGGTGTATCCGGGTCTGGGGAGCACGAGCAAGCCACCAGGTGTTTACTTTGTTAAATAATGTGGTGTGTGTATTTGGGTGTGTTTCTGTATGCATAAGGGGCCACAGCAGCAGAGGGCTTTTCCAAACTCCCTCTGTCCCATAACCCTATCATTTTACCTGTGACACAGGTTCTTTGTGTGAGTGTAGTGTACAACAGTGGCCAATCAGGATTGCTTAAATGGCCCCATGTGATTCTTCCGGGTAAGTCCTGTGTGTGCTGAAGGAGAGGTGTACTGTATCATGTCTGCATCAGCAGGGGGAAAAAATGTGTGTGTGTGTGCACAGAGGATAAGGTTCTGCTTATTCATTCTTTTTCCTGCAGGACAGGTGTGTTTCCTCACAGCAGCTCTGCAAACACAGAAGCAGAAAGTGCACACATATGTTTGAAGTTGGGGTGGGGTATCTGTCTTCTATCAGCAGTTTATCTTTATGTAAATATTACAGTTACAGGAGCTGGATTTTGCATTATTCTCTTTCTGTCCGTTTATTTTGCATACAGACAACCTGCTGGTCATTTCATCCAAACCCAGACTTAATTCAAATGTTTTTATTCCTTAAAAAGAAGGCAACCTTAAACGGAATAAATTATTAAAAATCCACTTTAACAGTGTGTTTGAAGATACAGTATATTTGGGTAACCTGAGTGTCAACCGACCCACAAAATGTGAAATAAAGTCCCTCTCCTCCCCTGGGATATCCACCCATAGACTCCACCAGTGGAGATTGTAAAATATGATGGGGCTCTAGGCAAAAATCAATTTGGGGGGGCCTTCCAACCAGCGTTCATCACCTTTTTGTCTGCCAGTGTCCCGACGCTTACCCCTTTTTTTTTTCCTGTTTATTTTTTCTCTCCTGTAGATGGATCATTCCTCTTCATTTTGATGTTTACTTTCATTGCCAAACTTTGGTTTTCACTGCAATAATGTATGCAACGGTTAGCAGGGCAATGACGGTGAGTGCTGTCAGTTGGGGCCCCCTTAGGGAGGTTTCCTGCTGTCATTCTAAAATTTGCACATTTTGAGCCACTGCTTTGGTTTAAGTTCGTAAGTCCTCCAGGGCCCCCTACTGGTCTGGGACACCAAGCAGTTACCTGCCATGCCTGTTGACAAACAGCGCCTCTGGGCTCCCCCCCCCCCCCCGGCCTAGAGCAAAACTTTTGGTCCGCCATTTTTATTCTCTCTAGCGAAGGAGTGATGTCTACCGGGAAAACTGGGGGGGGCTCATTGCATTTAAAGAGACACACACACCAAAACGGAGCATTCTGAGAGAGCTGGTTTACGCAGGGTCACAAACCTCTTCTGGTGCTTGATTCATGTTATATTTTAGAACAGATGTTTCATTTAGACCACAGGGGACTGTTTTAAGAGGTGGCAATGTTTATAATAATAATAATGTCCTCTTTAACATCTATTGTAGCTGCGTGTAAATGTTAGCAGTGTGTATGCATCATGCTCATTAATATTGTGTTGGTAAGGGTGGGGCATTCAGTGATGCCACAGAGACAGCTCCTCTATTTATAGTCCATATAAAAGCATGCATCTTTGCTGATGCATGTGGAATGATTAATGTGAGTGTTGAGACTTAAAGCTCTCTTCCGCTCTTTACGTTACCCTCTTTGCTTTAGCATAAATGTCTCTAAAGAAAAAAGTGCGACGCATACAAATCAGAGAGTGAGAGAGAACAGACGGGCAATCATCATTATCATTAGCGGTGTAATTATCAGCAGACTCGTTATCATTGTAATCATTTCCCCGTGATATATCCATCAACAGTGACTTCCATATCACAGCTGTAATCACTCACACCAGCCATCATGATATCATCACGATATCATTTGTTAGCACATGACTCCGCCACACACATTGCTCATGTGTGGGTGTGTGTTGATCAGTGTGTAGTTGGTTTTATTTGATTAAATAATTTGAAGAGCTGTACACAGATAGTTGTATACTGGCAACTACTGGGGCTTACCTTCTCCCCTACTGCCACACAGGGCAGACCAGCTGTGAGTCCCAAATGCACCCATCTCTCTCTCTCTCTCTCTCTCTCTCTCTCTCTCTCTCTCTCTCTCTCTCTGTCAATTATTGTGTATATATATATATATACCTAATTGACCTCCACAATCAGCACCCAGAGAAGAAAATGATGAGAGGTTACAGATTTTCAAAAGAGAGATAATAACAGAGAAAGAACAAAGTGAGTGAGAAAGGGTAGAGAGAACTGTAGGGGGTGGATGCAGGCATCAGAGGTCATTGGGTATTCTGCGTGGGCACAGTGTGGCCTGAGACAGGCATGAAGAAATATACAATCAGCAAACACATGCGTATTGTTGTCTGCCTTTCTGTTTCCCTACCTTCTTTTTTTTTACCCTTCTGAACTCTCTTTTACCCACCCATCTCAATCTCCATCTCCATACTTCATCTGTTGACTTCGCTGAATTAGTGTGTAATAGAATTACGTACATATATGCAGTACAGCTGTACCGTATATATATATCTTGTATATCTAGCTATTGTTGAAGCTCTGTGAGTTCGTGTCTATCTCTGAGGGTTTTAGAAATAAAATGGGTATAAACTGCAGATGAGAAGCAATAAGTGAGCATCAGTATCTTGCACATAGCTGCATTGTTGCAAATGTCCAGTTTGGATTCAGAGGTATAATAACAATTCTTGCACTGTGAGTGTGCAGAAGCAAGAACAAGCCATGGACAGATTAGATGATGTTGTTTCTAACATTGTCTTGTGTTTCCTCCTCTGTTGATCTCTAAGCCAGTATTTCATATACTGTCACCAACATAGATGGATAAAAACAACAGCTTCTAAAAAGGGGGTGGGTCTATTGGACTTTGCTCAGAATTGTTATAGCAGAGGGAATTAAGGATTTCTTTTTGTAGATGTTTTTCCGGGCCAGAGGGACTTTGTAGCGTCTGCTTGATGTGTGTTAATATATATCCGTAGATGGCTCAAGGGACGGAAAAGTGGTTTCATCTAGTTCTCCATTAAGTAGTAAGCTAACTTGTTAAAGTAAGATGGTGAAAGTGGTAAATATTCTACCTGCTAAACAGCAGTGTGTTGTATCATTGTCAGATCAGCTTACTGGTAATAGCACCACTGTGTCTGAATACAGCCTCCGAAAGCTGCTAGCATAGCTGTATATCCTTTGTCCGACTCTAATATGACAGAATTAGTGTTTTTTCCAGTTTTATAAAAAAAAAAAAGATTATGCACATCAATCATGAGCACCTCAGGTAACAGGTTTTTAAATGGCACGTGCATAAGGCTATTTCACTAGCTTTTAATTTCATTCAGTGGCAAGAGATCTCCCATTTAAACAGCTGTAGTGTTAAGTTTGTGATCATTTTCTTAAATGAAGCCCTCAGGGAACAGCAGGAGAGAAGACAAAGCAGATTGAGCCATAAACCCTCTGGACTGATTCATAATGGGAGCTGAAATCATCGGGGCACAGACAGCCACCCTCGGCCCATTTCTGTCTCACTTACTCTTCTTCTCTTGTTCTATTTTTTTTTTTCTCTTAGTGTCTCCATGTCTCTCACTTGTTAGTGTTTATTTGTTTCACTCATCCTCCTTCTTTCATTATCTGTCTTTCTCCTTTATGTGACTCTTCTCGTTCTCCTTGTTGTTATTATTAAGACTAATCCCCCATGGCAATTGTAACTGTAGGAACAGGCTTACTCAGGGGCTGCCTGCAGCGCTCACTTAACACCAGCTGAATGCACAGTGTCATCTGTTTCAAACCTGACATAGGCAGGAGTCTCCATGGAGTTCTTCATAAAATGTGACACACATACACTGAAGCTGTTCCAAATCAACAAGTGTGGATTTTACTCAAGGAAGAATTCCTCTGAGATCGAAGATTTGAATTATATCTATTTAACTTCCCTTAAGGTTTTTTGGATCCAAAATGTGTGCTGGCCTAGTTTGTCCTAGATAACATTTTTGAGTAATGTTTTATTGAATCTGTGTTTCAGTGTTAAACAAGTAGGTCTCATTTCTGTTTTTAAAAGCTAAACTTTTCGTCCATAGTTTAGTCCAAACAGCTGGGGACATGTACGGCCCCTTTTATCTGGCACTCAGATCCCCTGCTGCCCCATCAATCTCACCGACCGTTTGACAGACTGTGAATGTGTTGTCTGTCTCTCCGTGCACTGTACTGATTGTGTTGCTTCCCATTTAACAGCTCCATTCTAGTAATGACTCATCTGTGGTCTGAGGTCTGTCTCTTGATGCCCTCATAATATTCTCTCTCTCACACACAGCCTCTGCTTTACTGACTCTGGCACTCTGTGACCATCTGATGTCTGGTCGTTTACATGCCAGTTTTTGTATCAGTGTGTGTTTCGTTAAAACTGCAAACACATATCAGATGACCTGTTAAGTTTTTCATTTTGGACTTTGATGTGTTCAGGAGTGTTTAGTTTTTAGTTTTATGCCTGATGTTTTTGGCATTAAAAAGCGAAATATTCTGTAACCCTCTCCAACAATGATCCCTTTTTTTACTGTGTATTTATAGGATGTAACTTCAGTGAAATCTATTGGATTTTACTGCTTCATGGCCTGCATTGTATTGAGCTATAAAACATTTAAGGATACGTGCAGGAGCATGATTTATTTATAGGAAATATAAGCTTAATACATTTGGTTCTTCCAAGACTCAGTTGTGTTAGCGGTTAACTTTGTGCACATATTTGAATGCCAAATAATAAACCATCTGCTTTTCTGTGTGTGTCTCTCAGTGTCGGATGGTGTGTAAGGAGGTATCAGCTGAGACCATGTACGACGTGCTCCATGACACTGAATACAGAAGGAAATGGGACACAAACGTCATCGAGACCTTCGATATCGGGAAACTCACGGTCAATGCAGATGTTGGGTACTACTCATGTAAGTTCCATCCTCAGATGGTAGCATAAAAAATGTTTACAAAAGCGTTCATTCGTCGCTAATATGATTTGGGGCTGTAAGAGGAAGCAGAGGCACAGATGGAAGTGCATATTTGCTCTTCAATGTTCAGTTCAACAGATTTGTCTTGTTTGCTGACAGGGAATTGTCCGCCACCTCTGAAGAACCGCGATGTCATCACGCTTCGCTCCTGGTTGCCGATAGGGAAAGATTACATCATCATGAACTACTCCGTCAAACATACCGTGAGTATACGCGCATAGGCGTACAGGACTTACGCATGCTTAGCTGGGAACAAGCTCGTTCAACCTTCTATAACTCTATCAAGTGTGTTCAAAGGTGCATTGTGAAACACATGGCACATTAAGAAATGAGTGCACATTGGGTGAGCTGTCATAAATGCTGATCCAGTCTAGCAGGCTTAAGGGCGCTGTATACATACCTTGTGGAAAGTCTTCAACACAAAGCTCTGTGTGTTTTTGTATCAGTCACTTAAATCATCGTACCATCTTTCACAGAACCATTTGGTCTGTCTGGCCTCTTTCCAAAACAGAGATCACTTCCTGAAGCTTTTACCTGTAGGAATGAGGGATGCACTGAGCACTGGAACTGCTTCACATCAAGTGTGGGACAGTTAATCTGATTCAGTTGACTTACATTGTGTTTCCACTCATGCCTTTTCAAGAGCTTGAGTGATTTGAATGCCAAAGGCCAGTAAAACGGATAGCCTGATTAGAGAACCCGAGACTGTGTGAGTGACTTTCAGTATGGAATTAGTCCCAAAATCCTCAGCCTTATGTTTGGCTCCATTTCCCTGTTTCTCTTCCAACTGGAAGAAGTAAAGAACTGTTGTGTGTACAAGCTTATAATCAACACCTCGCTCAAGGGCTGCATGTATCGATCATTTGAAGTGAACTCAGTAGATGTTCAAGCTGTATCCCTCTCAATCTGTCGCTAACCTCTATTCTCTCGTTTCTTTTTTTCTCTCACTTTTTTTTCCTGTTCATCCTCCCTTGTTTCTTTCCCCCGATCCATGTCACTCCTTACAAAAATGTTTATAGAAGGATAAGACCTCTCATGTGACTTTTTAGCTATTGACTCCCCCCCCCCCTCCTTCCGCATTCCTGCATCAACTAGTTGTTACGAACATAATAGACAGTGCGTGGGTGTGTGTTTGTGTTCCGCGTGTGTGTGCATGACTCTGTGTGTGATTAGCCAAGGTCACTCTTGATAATCAGTAGATTTTGAGAACTTGACCTGTACTTTGTAGCTTATGGGGATATGTAGTGGAGTTTATTTGCACTGCCACGAGTCCGTCCATTTGTGCTCGCTTTGACACTCAAATCAACTGCGCTCTGAATACTAACAACAGTTACTGAAGTCATACACCTGGAAAGGTTTTCAGCTTATATGACATTCAGCTGCTACTACTCTGAGCTTACTCTATATTTCAGAAATTGAAATAGTGCAGTTTTCTAAATAATCTAAATAGTGCTTTTAAGAGAGTCCTGTACATGGGGTTGCAAGTAATGACTACTAATGTCTAATCTATCGGTCAATCTATTAAGTACCTTTTTAGCCACAACGGTGCCATTGCTGCAAGGAATTGCAGTGCCAGCCAAACAGCCTGTTGTCTCATGCACAACTTAATACCAGACTAAAATATCTCAACAAAACAACTATTGGATAGAAGAGATTTTGATCATAGACCCACAAGGTCCACTCAGGATGTAGCCAATGTAACAATGTTACAATTTCATTTAGCTGACAAATGTATCCAAACCAACGCACATCTGAGAGTAAGTACAACACTAGCAAGGATCTAGAAGAGAGGAAACAACATCTGTGAGTGCAAACAAACAGCTTCAAGTTAGATTGGACACACGTGTGATGACAGGCAGTGCAAAGAGGCAATGCACAGGGTATATCATAGTATATTAGGGTTTTCATGATGTTGGACACAAACTCACAAACTCAGCCCAACCTGTAGTTCCCTCTACAAAAAAACGACTCTCTCAATGAACTGTGTCCCTGATTTCCCTGAAACCTGCACACTTTATGATTAATTCATTCTTTCATTTTACTGCAGAGAGCAGCATAAAGTCCTACAATGTAATATATTGGTAGAGACATGCCGGCACCCAAAATACGAGTTAAATATTAGGATCAAAATAATACAATTATTGAAGTTCCCCTCTGTTAAAAGCTTCTCAAGTAGACTGCTTCTCTGTGTGCTTCTTAAGTGCTCCGCAGTGTGCCTGCCCCAGTTAGCAGTACACTGTACTATCATCATGAATAATTAGCCCTAGATGTAAAGCCAAAGGAGTCAGCAAAGGAATGGTGGACTAAAGCTAGCCTTTGCGTTTGTGATTTTTGTTGCTTTAGATTATTTCTGTTCGAATTAAAAGATTTCTCCCCACCAAAAAACACAGTTATATAATAATAATATATACCACACACGAAAGTTCAAAATAAATACATTAAACAGACGAAGACAAAGACTTGGGCTGAGACTTGGCTCATTATGCTCACCCTTTTTACATAACATACTCTGCTAAGGTAACCATTTAACGACACACCAGCACAAAACAACGCTCCAAAAGATTCATACAAAAGAAAAAACTAAAACTAAAGTTCAAACCATAGATCCCAATCATCATTGTTTTCGTTATATTTATTTATCACCCTATTAAAATTTAATGCACTGAATGAATAACACACTTTAAAATCTTTATCTAAACTATTAAATAGGTTTTCCCCCATGATGGATATGTATGTGTCCTAACTTTTGTAATTTTTTAAGATATCTGTTTCCCTAGTTTGTACTGGCTCCTCTGAATATATTAAAACGTGCTGTTTTTAAGTTCAACTAAATCATAAAACTTTGAAGTGTGTAAATGAATAAACAGTTTAGGTCCACGCACAGACTCTTGTGGAACCCCACATTTGATTTTACATAATTTATTTTTACATATTGATATCTGTCTTTTACCATAAGTATGTTAAGTTTTTTTTAAAAATAATAAGTCATGGTCAATGGTGTCAATTTTTTTTTTTAAGTATATAAATATTCCCACACCATATTCCTTGTTATCTATTGCATTACAAATCTCGTCCAGTACCATCACTGCCTTTGAGGTGGACTACTCATGTAGTTTTCATTAATAATATTTCAATATCAGAACAATCAGTGGACTTTTATTCTTATGTTTTCTGACAATATCAAGTATTTATTTTTCATTTACAGTACTAATAAACATTGAGGAGTCATTTTCATTAGTAATGTGTTTATCTATTTGACCTCTCTTTCTTTGGCGAGGTTGTAACTATCATACAAAATAATCATTAAATTTGTTTTTTGTGTCTTTCGTTCTAGCAATGATAATATTTTAATCTGTTATAAATTGACTGACTGCATCTTACAGCTCTGTCCACATACAAGGCAACCACCCCCTCGTATTGATCCTTATTGTAAATAATTTATATCCTTCTAGTTCTATACATGCATATACATTAAACAAGGCTTAAGAGACTTCTCCAACTCTTTCTCAACAGCAGTATAAGCTTTCATTGGTGGCATTTTTTTTTTAGTTTCTTTACCCTTGCTTGTGCTTATCAAGATAATATTTGTATGATATTGCTGCGAGTGGCTTCGCTGGTGATCTCAGGACACTTTTCTTTATCGCATAGTGTGGTCTGGATTTGCATCAGAGAGATGAATGTGAAGCATGCAATTCAAATTGATAGGCAGCAGAACACACCCTGATGCTAACCCTGCACAATTTATGATGACAGTTAGATATTTAAAAAAATGCCCTTTTTTGTCTTTTAGCTGGGATTTTTGAGTAAATCTGCTTAGGGGTGCATGTGTGGATTTTTTGCATTCAATGATCAGATATTGTTTTATTTGGATTGTGTACAAGACATTTCATTAAACACATTAATGAAATAAATCTGGGACAGAATTTTATAAAATCATTATTTTATAGGGCTCCTTCTCTTGTTCAGGATTGTTGATGTATGCAGGAAATGAGAATGATGCCAATTCTGTCTCTACAGAGGTATCCCCCTAAAAAGGACATGGTGCGAGCTGTGTCCATTCAGACAGGCTACTTGATCCAGTGCCAGGGACCCAAAAGCTGCTATCTCACTTACCTGGCCCAAGTAGACCCACGAGGTAACTATGCACCCGCATGCACACACACAACACGCACACACAAAAGGCAACAGATAAAAACATGTAATCACAAAGGTAGAAACACACACATACGAACACTCCCAGGTGCTTAACACATGATCAAAGTTGTAATGAATGATTCATTCTCCTGTCTTTATATCAATGTGTCGCCATGGAAACCATATGAAGGACAGAGTCTATTTTACTCTGCTGCTTCTCTCTCTGACTCTGTCCTCCTTCCTCTTGTTCCTTCCATCTCTCTTTTTTTATTCATCTATATCATTTTTCTTATTCTTTTAATTATTCTTTCCTGCCATTTTTACATGCAAGTCGATTGTCTCTTTTGGAGTGTGTATGTATGCTGTGTGTGAAAGCCATCTGGTTGCAGTGAGTTACATTTTACAAAGCTGCCTTTTGATCCTTAATGCCTTGACATGTTATAACTCTTTCTGTCTCACTTTCTTTTTTTTTTATTCCTCTGCTATCTCTATCCTTTATTTGCAGGTTCATTACCCAAGTGGGTTGTCAACAAGTCCTCCCAGCTCCTCGCTCCTCGTGTAGTAATTTGCAGATTAAAAAGAAGTCTGTTTGTGTGTTTATTGATGCATTCATTCTAAAACACTGTTACATACAGAACACTGCTTTTTCAAGATGAGGAATACAGAGCTTACATGCTTGCAAAAAAATGTTCATACACATTTCAAACATTGTTTACTGTATTTGTTTGCACATTGAATGAGATATGGCAAAGATTCCCCGGCGAGCACCCAGGTTTGAAGGATTCCCTTGGTGAAAGTCATAAAAATAGCAGCTCAGGGAGATGCACAGCTCCCTGCCACACAATAATACAACATCAGTTATCTTGAATTTTCATTTGGCTTCATTGATCATTTTAAAAATACAGCCATTAGTAACACTCCTTTGGATGTGTCTGCCCTAGATGTCAATTGATCAAGAGCAAGTTAACCAATGAATGAAGTTGTTAATTTCCAATAAAGATCTATCAATAAATCCAACTATTTTTCTTTCTTTTAAAAATCTTTTTGTCCTATTTAGGCCATGAGAAAGATCAACAAAGCCTGTTTGAAGTATTCAGACTGGAAGCAGAGACACAACCCTGGCTTCAAGCCCTGGCTCTACCCTGAACAGACTACATTACCCAGCATCCCACTCTCAGAGCTAAGCATCCAGCACGCCGAAAGCCTGGAGAATATTGATGAGAGCTCCCTGGCTGACACCCAGGAGAGAGAGGACAGCGACTAGCACAGACATTCACACACATGCATTCATATTCATACACACATACAATAATGCAGGGTTACATGCATGCTTGATACGCATCCATAAATACACATATGTTTATGTGATTCTATATGTAAATATGTTTGTGTATGTAGAGTATATGCACACACATACTTGCATACATACTGTCCATGATGTTGCATATACAGTCACATATACAGTATATAAGCATTGCAAACAGACAGACTCATACTTGACCAACTTTTATTCGTAATGTATGAACACATCATGTATTAAATGAAACATGGATGGACTCACATTAATGCAGCCACTCTCAGTGGCAGTTAGAAATGTTCATAAAATTCAGTAAATTTATTAGTCATTGTTACCAGAGAAGGGCCTGTAACTGAGATTTTCCATGCAGGGTAGAGGGATATCAAAGTTTTCTAATTTGGACCTATGCAGTTTTCTGTAGCAAAATACATTGTCATTATGGTTTATTGTCAAAATGTTTACAGACTTAACCTAACAGTGCACAACTTGTCAATTAACAAAGAAACCATGGATCCCAGAATTACACTCTCCTTCATTTCTACCAATCACTACTAATGATTTGACATTTATACACCAGACATGTATACGCAGTTTGTGTCTTTATTCCAAAGTTGTCTTACTATCACCCCTTACTTGTCTCCATCACATTATTGTGTAAGCACACAATAAAAAACGCAGGTGTGCAGAAGGCAGCTGGAACCCCCCCAACCCCATCCGAACCTGTAATCCCCTCATGCACGCACACAAACAGACATACAGACATACAGACACACAAGCAGATTTTACTCTCACATGTACTGTCTACTCCTCTATTTGAGAGATGTATGAATGTATGTAGAGTTTGAAAATTAAAAACAGATTCCTACAAAGGTTTTCAAATTACACTTGCAATCTGAGTCATTTATTCTGCATATGTTCTACATGTCTTCGCTTGGTTCCTGCCTGCAAGTTTGCCTGGTTGGTCTGATGCTGAAATAAGTTCAGAGTCCCTGACCTGTTCAACTGGATGATCTGCAGACATTCACACATTCTTTCAGTCACACACACAGACACACACACACACACACACACACACACACACACACACACACACACACACACACACAGACACAGGTATTGATTCTCAAACTGCACGGACATGATTACAAAAGATAAAAGCGTATTGACTAACAGTTTTTCACTCTGGAAATAGTGTGTGTGTACATGCATCCATACACATCTTTGTGTGCGCAGTGGCCTAGATCAGAATGAGGAATCCCCCAATCTGTTGGCATGGCAACTCTTGAACGACTCAGCAGTGAAGGGAGACACAGGGAGAAGAGAGAGAGCTTGCATGTCACAGAGAAAGTGATTTATTTTAGGGTGTCCGCCCCGTCTTCACTAAGTAGAGAGAAACAGAATAGTATACTGATTATACAGCACGTGTGCAATGGCTGCATTTTCAGGTTCCCTGTGAAACAAGATATTTACGTCCCAAACTTACCAAATTAAACCCAAGATGAGAACATTTATTGAGAAACTTATCAGTCTGTGTCTCAGTAAGCGGAAGCAACTCTTTACACACAATGACTAAAAATGTTTTTTTGCATTTCATCGTGGCTGTATGTTCCCTTTTCACAACGTCCTTCACATATGCACCCAATGAAATATGAATGATTAACGCTAAGTGTAGGGGGGAGCTGCATGACAAGTGTACAGCCATCAACCTTTTTCTTTTTCCTATAACGTATTGCCTGTTTATGCCTCTGCTCTTAATAACCATCCATCCATCCTCTGAGTCTTAATGAGGCCTCTTGCTCAGTTATCATTACATCAACATGTGTGTGTCAAAGGAAAGGCTGAGTGCACTAATGTCTGTGCACACTCTGTCCCAGTGGCATCCCTGTATTGTCTTCCATCCTCCTCCACAACAGGAGGAGACATATAAGCAGCATGACGGCTGGCATCCCTCACAGTTTCTGTGTGTCTCTGCATATGTGTCACACTGCCACCCCCACAGCAACCCGGCCCACCAGGTCTGGTATCCTGGTGATGACTCATCACCCTCCCCCCCCCCCCTCACCCCCCACCTCCTCTTCTCCTCTTCCCCTCGCTCTCCATCTTTTTTCTTTCTCCCCCTACTCTTTTCCTGCCCTGTTATCATCTGCCCCTCATTCTTTCCCCAATTACATATTCTCTGTGCTCTCTTTATTTTCTTTCTCTTTTCTGCTCTTCCCCATTTCCTCAATCCTGTTATCCACTTTACTTTTTTCCTCAGATCCTATTTTCCATCTCTTCCCTTCCTCTTCACGTCTGTTCCTCTCCTTCTTTTTCGTCCTCTTTATCAAAACCATTTGTTCTCCTCCATTTATTCCAATCCAATCCCATTTTCCCCTCTACAGTCGCTAGTTTGATCATGGATTGCTTCAGGTGACAGGGCCCCCTGACTAAGCCCAGAGGGTACACTGAATTAAATAATGTGACACAGTGAAACAACACAGCCTATATATAAAATCTATTTCCCTTTTAACTCTGTGAAAAACAGGAGCAGTATGGTCACAATGTGATCTTTTATAATCACCTAAACTTGGAAGCAGGATATATTAAGTCCAAAGGGTCTCCTGGTACATCACAATGCACTGTTTTCGGAGAAGGCATGGGTTGTTTTCCTCATAACTTTCATTATGTCAGCCTCCTTCTATCTCAATTGCTTTCATCTTTCGGACTTTTCATTGTGGCTGTAATGCAATTGAAGGAATCCCCTTTAATAACTGAAGGTCTATTTAGATGCAGAATTCATTTTCTACTTTAAATTAAGATAAGATAAGATAAGATAAGGTGTTCCAGCAGCCAGCATACATACAAACACACAACACAACACATATATACATACATATCCCACCCATACAAAAAAATATGTTGTTGTTGTTGTTGTTGTTGCTTTTTATGACAAAGTCCTTTTTATAACTCCACGCTTTGGAATTGTTTAGTCTCCTCCCACGGGGCATGGTATCTCTACAGTGAGTGGTTGCCCTCTTCTGGTTTCTGTGGGAGCCTACAACCAGCAAACCAGCAGCTTCTCTGATTTAACCAACATATTGAGAAAGGTTCATAGTCACAGTCATTGCTACATTTCCTAAACACCAGGTGGTGTTACCTGTTACCACCACGTGTTGTGGCCCCATGAACTCCAGTTGAGCCAATATCTGTTGAATACCCAATGTATGTTTGGATTATGTACCAGGCTACTTTTGTTAGGCGTTGTTTGTTAAATATATAAACCTGAATTTATCCAATAAAATCTTCCTATTTCACAGTTATTAAAAAAAAAAAACATTTTAGTTGACAGTATTGTTTCCCATAGAAATTAAGATAAAGCCTAGAGTGTATCTTGAATATATTCAGTGTTTTCTCACTCTCTTATACAACAGTTTATCATAATATTTAAAATATGTGTGATTATCTTCTATGACAGCCCTTTAATATTTAAATTTTTTTATTTCTTATCAAACTTTTTTTCTTTTAAATGTACAAATTAAGCCTTGTTTGAGCTGAAATTCGTAGTGAGAAGTAGGCCTATGTGTGATAAAACCAAGTCAAAGGTAGACCCATCGAAAACACTGGGCTGTCCATTCTTTTTCAGTGGTCACATGACGGCCTTGCGGAAGTTTTTGCAATTTTTCGCAATCAAAGTTAGCAAGAAATAGTCAAAGACACAACGGAAGACATAGTGCGCAGTCCTAAAACTCTGAACTCCAAACAGTTGTCTGTCTTTGTGATATTTTATTTTGAAATGTTTAGACGGAAACAGTATTCTTCTTTTTCTTCCACTTAACACCGCCTGTCTAATTGTTGCTGCTGCTGCTTCTCATTCGTGTGAAAAAATGTTATCCGCTATTTGGCGTCGGAGTTGTGGCCGCTTGTTGAACCCCAAAATACTAAATTTGATTTTGTTTCAGTGAATTGGATACATCAACGACTTTAAAGGTAAGTGCATGACAAGAAGTTATTACTGTTTTCAGATATAAACTTTACGAAAACAGTCTCTTAAACTCAGCAGAACTAAAACCAAACTCAGGGAAAATTAAGTCCTGACCATTAGCCTGACCTGCTGCGACAAAAGCAACATTAGTCGGTCTTATTGACCCAACATGCTAAAGAAAAACCATGTAAGGAAACATGTTCATGCTAAGACCGTTAGTCGTGTCCACTTCTGCTTTTAGTAAACTACCTTTGAGCCTAATATAGTGAAGAACAGGAAACAATTCTCGACTGGCATGGTTAATTTTAACTTGCAAGTTGTGCTTGGCTGCTCTTATCTTTTTTCGGGAAATGCTGAGAGGAAATGTGTTGTTTATCCCCAGTGGAATTCGTTATTTTTAAGCTGGCTGAGAGGGATGAATTGACCATTAAATCGAGGTTTTGAACCACGTCTACGACTACACCTGTCGGGAGAAGAGAGTATCAAGCTCTCCCCCCCCCCCCCCCTCACAAGCTAATGGTGTGAGAGCTGTCAGGTAGCAGGTGGATCTGACCTGAGACAGGTGGACGTCCAGGCCTCGCATATAGATCCAAAGCAGGGAGTTTTACATTCTCATATTTATTGGCCTTTATCTCTACAGCCCACACTACAGCTAGACCCACGTATGCTTGTGGTTGATTATGCTTTAATGGTACAGTACTCCTACATGTTTTTTTTTTTTTAGTTCCACCTGTGTGTTTTTAGAGATGTGATAAATAAGCGATCAGTTGTTTAGATAAGTGGAAACTCTGATAGTGTTTCCCTTTGCTGTGTCTATTCACTCTGGGCGATATTATTTGCATGCAAGCCGAAGAATAGAGTCCTTTTTGCATGAATTACTTGGTCAATAGACTTTTTAAAGCCTATTTAAAATATTTGTGGACAGTTCAATGTTCTCAAAGAAGCTGGGCTCCTGAATGTTGTGTCAATTGTGGTTAGATGTTGTTCAGGTGCATATTTCCTACAGAACTTGCTCAAACTCAGGTGGGTTTATCCCTCTTTAAGAAAACGTAAACAGGATCATGTATATGCATTCAGAGCAGTCATGGAAGGAGTGTCAGAAAAGGGTTTCAAACACAAAATACAAGAAGATATATTACAGATATCATTGTCAGAGTTCGTGATGAGTCCGCCTGAGTGTCTGCTTTTAGCCTTGAAGTGCTTAGTGACAGGATGTTGTTTACCAAAGTGAATATGAATACATTATTTCCCCACCCTTCAGTTCAAACCTTGATTTATTGTTTCAAAGAAGGCTGCAGTGCTTTAAGTTGAGCCAAAACACATTCACAATCTTGATTGGAATTGGTTGTGCTTCTTGCTGAGGATGTAAGCTCTAAATTATTTAACGGTCTTTGACATCAAAATGCAGGGAAAGCTTTGTATGTCTGTCTTTCCTTATGGAAAAGTGGTAAACACAAGGGACATATGTTTCTTTTTTCTCTCTTCGGTTTTTTCCTCTCCATGTATCTCATAAGTTCACATGATAACTCTCTTCTGAATCACTCTATAATGAGGTGAGAGGGGGGGGATTACCTCACTGGTTCAGGATGCATCAAGCAGCCTGACAGTTGTATTACACATGCTTGTATAAAAAGCCAAGTTGTGCAAGAAGTGATCACTTTTGGCAAACACTAAAATTACATTAACAACTGAAGAGTTTATGCCAGGTCAGGTTTACATGGCTTCTGTGGATAAACGTGATGTCATTTTTTGTGATCTTTTCTATCATGGAAATTTAATTAAATAACATGAAATCATAGGTCGATGCATATACGTATCTTCTTCATCCTTTCAATCTTCAACCTCCCTTGCACCCACACCCAACCCATGAAGTATGGATACAAACTTAATAGTGTTTGTGTGCGTTGTGCACTAGCGCATGCTTTTGTATCAGAATGATCTGAAGGAAAGACAGCTTCCTTTTAAATAACATTTTACATTTTTACACTGATGTATGCAGGATAAATAGTGGTGACAGTTCTACTGATTTTATTAGAGAGGTGACGCCTAAACTTTATGGTTATTATGAGGATGTAGATTGTTTTGCTGTTGAGTTGTACTACATTCGTCTGACAGGTGTAAATAATATTTAGTCTTACCAGTAGTGGTTAGCTGCTGCTTTTTAAACTGTTCCTAATGGTACATAGCAGTAGTTTCGACATATTGAATAGAGTGATCAAGTTTCAGCTGATGTGTTACAATAAGAACTCCTGGAAAGGTTGTAACTTTGTGGTATCCTCAGTTTGCTCTTGAGTTTATATCAGCTGACTTCCAGAAGGCCCATCTGAAGTGAAAACATTGTTTTCATCCCAGGCTGATGACTTCGGTCCCATTTAAGGACCCAAAGGTTAAATGTGGTTAGTCAGTGGAGGGTTACCATGGGAAACTTCCTGCTGTGAAATGTTTCAGCCTGAAGATTTAGAGGCACACACACAGGCTCGTTCATCAGTGGACATTGTTCATTTCTTTACTGGCAGGACTGAGTCACTATTGAGTCTTAATGACAGTGGGCTGAAAGCAGCAGTGTGTGGTGGTCGGTTTATGAGTCATTGCTGGTGTGTGAGTGTGAGTCGTTTTTTTTTTTGTTGCAGAAATCATTTTAAATACACCTTGATGGGAATCAAAACTTCTAGGAATATTTACTTTTAAGTGGCTCCAGAAGTCATTTAGCCAACGAAAAAGTGAGTTTAGAAATTGATAAAAAACTTTTCAACATTTTCTTTTTTTTTTAAACGTCTTGACAAGAAAAAGCTATTTAGACCTGAGTCTCCTTTAATGAAGTAACCACTACAGTATATCTCTGAGAAGGTAATATCGTTTATATTTTCTTTGTGACATGGGCAAACTACTGCCAAAAAAGCCCTCTTATCTTCAGGTCTAAAGGGCACGGTCACACTGGCCATAATTAACAGACTGCTCTTACAGTTACCATCACAAATAGAATCTTCTTCAGGAAATCCTGCCAGTCAGTCAGGAAACCAATATGAAACTTAGCATAGGGCTGCAAAACCGCCTTTTTCCACAGAAAAAAAAAAAATTCAAGGTAGTGATTTTGTTCAAATGTTTTGCTTTGTTTTCTCTGGACAATTTCAACCTAAAACAATCTCTGTTTGTAAATGGTAAATGGACTTAAGATGGTATAGCACTTTTTCTAGTCTCATGACTACTAACAGTGCGTTTACACCGCATATCACACCTAACAATTCTCACCCATTCACACATTGATGGCAGTGGTTGCTATGTAAAGAGACCATTTATACACACTCATACGCCCCTGCCGAAGCAGCAGGAGCAAGTCGGGACATGTTGCACAGGAGCTGGGGATCGAAACCCCAACCTTCCAGTTTAGAGGCAGATGATTCTACCAACTGAGTCACAGCCACCCCAATGAGTCACAGCCACCCCATGTCCTAAAAAGTGGTTTCAAATGCTAATAAACAGAATGTGATGATTTGCAAAACATTGAAAGTCCATATATGATTGGAAAAAAAGCCACAAAGACAACATGTCAGATGTTAAAACTGAGAAATGTCATTGTTTTGGAAAATTATTTGCCCTATTTGAATCTGATGCTGACAACATGTTTTCGAAAATTAGGACATTTCCAGCAAAAAAACCCACATCCTCATAATAATAATAATAACCATACAGTTCCATCATCACATCTAATAAATGTAATACAACATCATTTAATGCAGGATAGTTGCATTACGCTAGCTCAGTCTGTGGTCCTTGTTTTCTTCCCCTGTGAAAATGTACAGTCTTAAACAAAGTATATGACCCAAGCTTAAGCCTACTGTATTGACTTTTTAAACAGGGTGCATGAATTAAATAAAATAAAGTCTACACAAGTTTAAATATTTGATATGTTGTATTTGTTCTATTCTCATTTAAAAATAGAGTTATAATATTTTGCAAATCCTCCCATTCTGTTTTTATTTGTAAGTTTACACAATGTCCCAAAATTATGAAGTGAACAATTTGGCTCAATGAGAGGTGTTGCTCACTTCTACTTGAAGCACTTTTATGCTTTGTGTGTGTGAAGTGCAGCACACTGGGGTATAGCACCAAATATGCATTCATAGAGCACACGTAATGTCAAAACAATTGTAGAGCAGACTAGTTACAAATTTAAATATCTGTTCTATTCAAAACTGAAAATTCAGATCCTGTAATAACCTCCACAGTTATTTTTTTCTTACAGCTGCCTGATGAAGATAATAACCGTCTAAGGGATGCAGATGCTTCTGCAGTTAGGAAAGAAAATAGTTAGTTCACATATTTTTAATAGCCCAAGAACACACAATACAATATGTTGATGTTTCCAGCATGATAGTGCATAATATGCTGTCAGTAACATGCCTGACACTAGGAAGGTGTTGTGCATGCTAATGTGATAAGTTGTTGCTTAGGTGTCAAACGCTGTGTCAAGTGTAATGTGTCAAAGATAACGTTTGTGAGATGTAAATGTTTTTTTGCCTTCTTTTCAAAAACGCCTAGTGCTTAAGTACAGTCTTATGAGTTAAGGAAACAACTTTAATGCTGAGGACACCCACTGGAGATGAGGGCCTGACATTATCAGACGCAAATCAGAGAAAAATGTGAGAAAATGAAACGTCCACGCTATCTGCTGTGATGAATTAAAATGAGATACACACAATATTTTAAGGTGAGCACTGGTTTAGGAGAGATTGGTCAGATTTAACAGTAGGGTTTCCACCATGCATTGCCCTCCTTCTTTTCAGTGTGTGTGTACTTTCCCAGGCAACAGAATGCCCCATTGTGAAGGCAGCACAGAGACTCTGTTATTGGCTGCTTTGTGAGTGGGAGGGAGGTAGTGCAGAGAAAGATGGAGGGAGGGAGGGAGGGAGGGATGGAAAGATAAAGGACCTGAAATGTCCAGGGAGCAAAGTGCTTGTCGTGTATTGTAAAAAATAAAATAAAAGCACAGGGAGTCAGCCGCTGATGTGCAGAATTTATGAAAAATCTAAAATTTTCTCTGTATTATGTGAGTTCATGAGAAAGTTCTTTGTTTATTGAAGCAGTTCAAGAAACCTGTTGACAGTCACATGAAAATATGCATGTTTAATTATTTTCTTTATTTAGGTCTGCAGTACACAGAAGACTAGCAAAAGACACAGAGAGGAAGCACATATGGAAATAAAAAAGCAACTCCAACAACTATAAAAAAAAATGTAATCTACTGTATATGATAAGTTGTAATATGTAAAAAAAAAAAAAATACTTATACATTCAAGAGCCGTCCCTCTTTTGCAGAGGACTGCTGGCAAATTAAAACAAATATTTCTACACTGCAAAAGCTGTTGGATAAATTATTTTATACGGCTCATTATAGTGGGTGAACCTGGATTATATTTCTTAATGAGAAGCTTGAGAAACAGTAAACTACTGAGAAGTGTTGTTTCACAATACCTGAATATTTTTGAAGACTGTTAGTCAGGTTGTAAATCATCAGCAAGACTATGCTCTTCGTGCTTCAATCTAAAAGGTTCATCAGTCACATTGGGGGATTTAGGATGTAAATGACCTATTAATAGGCTGAACCCTGGAGACTTACATCGGTTCTGGTCTGCCACTTTCTTTATTCACAGCTGTGTGTCTCCTGTGTCACATCATGCATGCAACCTCCTCATGACAGATCATATATGGCTCAGTTATTCAATGGCAGTTACACCCAGTGAGGGTGTATCTGCGTGATGTTTAAAACGTTTTTCATTTGTTCTTGCCCTCTTTTAAGCACTTGTGCCACACACACACACACACACACACACACACACACACACACACACACACACACACACACACACACACACACACACACACACACACACACACACACACACACACACACACACACACACACACACACACACACACACACACACACACACACACACACAACAAACAGAACATGAATGGCTGATGAAAGGCTTTTCTAGTCCAAATTGCTGAGATGATAAATGTCTTCTCAAAAATGCTGAGACCCGGGCGCGCTGGTGGTGCAGTGGTTAGGGCGCGTGTCCCATGTATTGAGACTCTCGTCTCGAGCGGTAGGCCCGGGTTCGCTTCCACCCGTGGCCCCCTTCCGCATGTAATTCCCCGCTCTCTCTCCCTGGTTTCCGACTCTGTCCACTGTCCTCTCTCTGCGTTGAAGGCACAAAAAGCCCAAAATAAATCTTTAAAAAAAATTAAAAAAAAATGCTGAGACCTGCTAAGTTAAATCTAGGAGTGTGTGTATTCTCATGTACGTTTCTGACTTTGCATACGTATGTTTGGTTTATGAGTAACACCCCAGTGACTGCTGAGGACCAAGAAGACTTTAATCCGCCTCATGAGGTGTTTCTGACTTCCTGAATTTAAAAATAGGAACTGTGTTTGATCAGATAGGAGATTGACACAGCCATGTCCTTGCGTCTTGTGTGCTCAGCCATGTCACAGAAAACATTCAACAGGAAATGAAAGGCACTCATTTCAGCATACTCAGCCACTTCTTGTTGGCATTTCTCGGGCTGGATGTTGTGGGTTTTTGTGTGCTCATCCAGCCCCACTAGCCCTCACAACAAGTACTCAATGAAATCAGGTCTGTGTCACGTTTTTTAGCTTCTCAGGGCAATCTGTCTCAAGTGTATTTGAGATATAATCTACCGCTGGTGTATTTGTTAAATGCTCCATACACAACGTATTAATGTGAAATGTAATCAAACACTGCTGAATTCAGTCTTTTTTTCATAGTGAAATACCCTTTTTAAATGTAATATTCAAACACATTATATACTGCAATAAGAAATGTAATAGTTTCATTCATTGTAATGTTCATTTTGTGTTTAAAGGCATCATGGATAAACATCTATCAGCCTATTTCCAATGAAGTGTACTCTCTGTGTACTTTCATTATTGTGTAATAAGGATTGTAGCTCTCAGTTCACTCATGTTTTTTTTTTTAGTGTATTAGCTCACGTTGCATTGAGATGGAGTTTTAAAAAGTTGAATCTACTTTTAATTTTTCTCTTAGGCACATTTGCGCTGCCTTAGTACAAGTAATATTCAGTCTAGAGGGCCACATAGAAAGCTGTGTGTTTGTGTTCGTGGTTTCAGCCTGGCAAACGAGCAGCTTCCTTTTGTAGTCTGAAGAGTGAGGCATGGCGATAAAACACAACACATTCAAGAGGGGTTTGATTGAATGTATTTTAAAGCAACAAAATGGCTTTTGGAGGTCCAAAGTTATTTTGCTGTCAGGATTCCTTTAACTGATGTTTTTTGGTAGTGCTGATTTATAATGACAACAGCCCCCCTTGTGGTATTACTCACAGTCAGGCAGGTTTGAATCATGGGAATGCAGGGAGCTGGCACTGCCTGCTGTTTGCAAACCAGGACCTGAAATTGTGACTGACCTGCCAACTGAAAACTTTTAGGAAAAATGTTCACTCTTAGACAGTTATAACACTGGCATGATGTACATAAATTATAAATGAAGACGTACAGAAAAGAGTCAAGAAAGAGAGAGCTGGTGTAAAAAGACGAGGAGGCTTTTTGTGAGGCTGGTCTTGAATCCACTTAAGCAGCCTTCAAGTGTGTGTTTGGGAGAAGTGAGCCAGTCGGTATGAACGTGCTGTGTGTGCCAATGCTTGTTGTGTCAATAACACTTCCTCCCATAGTGGTCTGTTGTGTTTTAGTACCGTCAGTGTATCAACTACTGTAAAGAAGCAATGTATGTGTAACACATAAGGGGGAATCACAGCGAGCAATGTAATTTCCAAGTTAAATTTGCATCAAAGATCATCTGACCTGAAAGTTTCTGACTTCACAAGGATAGTGCTTATCAAAGTGAATTAACTGCTATGCTATCTTTCTGTTAAGGCATCCACACAACTTCCTCCTTTACCAAGGTCACAGTCACAACTGTGACGTCAATTTATTACATACTACTTTGGGACTGCTGGGAATAGTCTATAAATCTGATCTCTATTAATGAATCATCATTTGGTCTGTAATTCCTCAATTCCTCTTTTTAAAAAAAAACTGTATTACAACAGTGTTTTTTTTTGCAAATGCTGAATGCAGTGCTTTTTTTGTTAGTCATACCACACATTTTAATTTTTGTCTCTTTCCCAGGTATTGTACACCATGATCTAAGGTGTTTGAAGTTTGCCTTTCCTCTGTGGACAAACTGGCCCTCACAAGCAACAGTCATGTCTCAGTCTGAGTCCTGTTTGTCAGTGTGGGACTGGTTGTGTGTGCTTCGTCTTGAGCAGTATTCTGAGGCATTTCGGAGTGCCGGGCTGGCAACTCTACAACAATGTCTCACCCTTACACCACGTCAGCTGGAGCATATGGGCATCACCCTGTCAGGTCACAGGAGACGCATTCTGGCTAGCTTGAACAAAACGCAGGGTAATGTTGACACAAAATCTGATAGACTATCTCATGTTGCACAGTCTGAGAGAGATCAGAGGTTGGAGGAAACAGGACCTGGTAAAATATTGCAGCGCGAGAGACCTGTGCCCGTCCCAGTGGAAGCTAAAGTTGTCCTTGAGGAAAAGGAGAAACTGAGAAGTGGTGATCCATTGATGACAATGCCCAGAGATAGAGAGCAACCAGTCCCCATGGAGAGACAAGTTTCAAGGATGAAAGACGAAAGTAGAGAAGGAGCAGAGAAGACACCAGTTCCTGGAAAAAGACAATACTTGTCCAAAGGAGGAGTAGAAGAGAGCAATGGAGGAAAAGATGGAGAGAGGGAGAGGCCTGTGCCTAAAGAGAGGACTAAGTTTCGCACTAGTGCTCCAGTCGATTGCCAACCCTGCCCTGATGATTCTCCAATTTATGACACCTCTCTACCCCCTGTCCCCCCACGAAGCACTCCCAACTGTCCCCCACAGCGCTTCACCTCACCCTTGAACCCCTCACCTCCACCTCGTTCACCTGCATCACCCAAACTGGACCAACATGATGTGACAGCCCCACCTGTACTGAGCAGATCTGTGTCCAAGAGTGCATCCCCAATCACAGCCCCTTCCCATACTCCCACACATGCCCCTCTTCACCCTCCAAGTTTCCCCTTGGCCCTAACTCGGCCTCAGACCTTAGCCATTCAGCTACCTGGCCAACATTTAGGCAGTGATGGAGGAAGAAAAACATCACCTGTCTCACCCATGGCTTCCCCCAGCAATGACAGAAGCGTTCCACCTCTCCCTCCAAAAGTAGGAGTGGGACCAAAGTGCCCTCCACCAATCCCACAACGGATTCCAGCACAGTCTCCCAAAAAGAATAGGTAAGGCATATGTTTAAATTGAAACACTCTCCGCCCGAAGTTTCCTGTCTCTCTTCAGCTGTTAACATTGGGGAAAAAAACAAGGAACAGATTAACTTCATATGTTACTATTACGATCAGTCACTTCCGCCTCAGTATGGTTATGGTCCCCCTCTCTGGGCCTCTTGACTCCTCCTGGTTGAGTGTTAACATTTTAGCCTTTCTTCCCCTTTAATATACATCTAATAACTGTGTTGTGCATGGTCAATAATGTTAAATATAGAGGTAAAGGTGACTTTAACACAAAGAGGGTGAATTTTATTGATAGGGTGTTATCCTAGTCAAAATCTAAGCAAAATTGAATTGAAGTAATATTAGTGATGGCTGTTTAATGTTTAAAGAGACAAATTAAATTGAAATCTCTGTACAATTTTAATTCTTAGAGCAGTGGTTCTCAACTGGTGGTTAGGGACCCAAAAGTGTGTCGTGGAGCCAATTTCAGTGGGTCGCAAACATTTAACTGGAAAAAAAAAGGTATAAATAGTCTATGAAGTGCTCATAAAACAGCACTCTGTTCCTTTTCTTTGTTCTGTCAAATGTGACGTACCATTCAAGGTCCAAACTGCACTATTTTCCATTCAATAAATCTGACTGGTTGAAAAAATATGAGAAATTTGGGTCACCATTTTCATGAAGGAGTTGGTGGTGGGTCCTCAGACTAGACCAGTTGAGAACCACTGTCTTAGAGTATTATGCTGCCATCTATTGGACAAAACAAGTACATTGCAACTCCTTGTAATTTTTCACTTGTGCCACAGTCTAGACACAAGAAGTGTTATTGGTGGCTTTAAATACACCCTAATATTAAAAATAGGATCTTTTCTAAAACTGAAAGCCCAAAACATTATGACTTACTGCGGTGAACTAAAGCTGAGTGGCTGGTTGATTACACATGTGAACTTAACCCTTTTCAATGTACATCTAAGTAGCCTGCCTATCTGTGAGGCTGCTGTTTGTTGTTGTGGTTTCTCATACCTGACCACTGGAGTGTGATATGCACGATGCTTTTTTTTTACAAAGGCTCTGTGGTGACCTCTTCTCAGCTATTATTTTCCTACATTGTATATGTGAATCTGCTTTTTGCAGGGTTAAAAGGTTTTACTCTGGTAGTTTCATGTGCTCTCTTGTACATTGAAACTGTGGATGTTATAATTCAGAAGTCATAAAGCTGCTGGTAGGGTTTTAAGAGACATTTTATCCTTTAACAGGACTAGACACCTCAGCTATTTTTACCAATAAGCTGTAGCAGTTATTTTTCATTTGTTGTTTTTTGTAGTTCCAAGGTAAATAATTGAATGCTTGGAGCTCCTTTCCTGTGTGTTATGTCAAAAGTAACTTTAGGTTTGCCTTAGGCTTTGAGTTTGCTAACTTCTTAGTGTCATGCTTTTTTTTTTCAGTGTGTGTGTTAAAGGGAAACAATCTGTAGAAAGAGGGAGGAAGTTACAATGGAGAACAAAACAGAGCAGTTACAACTCCTAAATTAGCTTCTGTGATTGACGGACAATGAAAGAGAGAGTATCACAAAAAGACAAGTAATTTTATATGAGAACCTAACTTCACTTTTGGAAGCCTCCACTAGTACACGTTCACACGCTCTCTTGTTTCCTTGTCAACGTGCTTTGTTGTCTCCTCCCATCTTCTGGTTGAACAGTCATTTCCTCCTCCTTCTTTCCTTTTCTTTTCCTCTCACTGTTACGCGTTTGTGTACGCTTATGCCTTTTTGTATCATCATGAAAGAGGACTCCTTTTGAACATGTCAGGACAGGTAAAGTTGATGCTTATCTTATCTGTACTGTTACTCCTCAGTTTGTACTTGCATGCGCTCACTCCTCCTTCCTCACCTCCTCACTTTGTTTCAGTGTTTCAAACAAGGAAGCTTGTTATCTTTTTTTTAACTGTGTTCTTGTTTTCTGCTGTTTTATAGTTGGGTGGAATCTTTTTTCAGCTGATTAGAATAATATTAGTGCAAATTTGATCAAGTTTACTAGTTTACCTTGACCAGAGTAGTAGTGTTGTCACAGCTTTGCACAGTTGGTACACAGACATATTTGATGACATAGAGAACAGTTATTCTGCTCGCCCTTCGGTTGTTAGAGTTTAGGTTGCAGACATTGATGTAAGTGAATTATTTTTATAATTAATAAACCATTACGATGAGATCATGTGAGGGCTTGTGTTTAGCTGTAGTGGTCTACAAGTTCTATGTGCTCCCTTTTAGTACTCTCTTCTTCAAACAGATATACAGAACATAGTTTGATTTTATGCCACTCAATAGAACAGCTAGCTGCTGCTTTTGTATGCTAAAATGCCTCATTTTGCTTTTATTCAAGACATGTAAGCCCAACAACAACAACACGCAGGCTAGCTTAAAATGTGTCTCATCAGTCGACATCACAGTGTCTGTTAGCTGCTATCATTGATATGGAGATAACGTGTAAAACTGGGCTCAAAATAATTTCACATAGACTCGGTTTGCTAAGAGAAAGGGTGTACTCATTGTGTTTTTCAGCTTTCCTCCATCTGTGTACCAGCATAGACTGTGTTAAATATAGCACCCCGCTAACAGCTTCCAGTTCAGCACTCTTCCTCTGAGAAAAAGGAGGAACTGTGTCAACGGGTCAGTTTCCTGTAATTGTGAACTTAGTCTATCTGTTTAGAGGTTTATTATTAAACAGAGCTAATGAAAAGAGCTTATATTTATAGTGTTGTCTTTAGTGTTGTTGTCTTAGCTTTACATTTTGTCCACAGTGGTGCAAAACTCTGAATGATTCCAAGTGTAAACAGTATACTGTGTAAATCTTGGTTGGATTTCAGTATTGATTCAGTGTTTTTATGTGTCACAATTATCTCTGCACTAAAAGTGTAAAAGCTGATCATTGTAATAGTAGAGAGAAGGAAAATCACAAGAGACATAAATAAAGAGGATCTTACACAACACTTGAGGGCGAGAAAAAAATGCCTGTGTGCTCACTCTAGACTTTCCATTAGCATGGCAATAGTGTCTGAAGGCGTTAAAAATCTTGTGAATGAATGATTTCCACAATTATGGAGTTTTTATCGTGGAAAATTTGACTGCTAATGTTGTAATTTCAGAGAAGCAGAAGAACTGTATTGGTTCATTAACGTTTAGTGTGCAGTGACATATAGCATACATGTATTGAAAAAAAAACATTCCACAATTTTATTAAAGTCTAACTTTGATATAAACATGCAGATATTTGTGAATAAAATGTTAGCATAGCAATTATTATTATTATTGGCCAGAGTAAATATACATATATTGTCAGGGGCGTGTCCAGAGTTTTTTTAACAGGGGTGGCCCACTGACTAATGCAGGGGTTGCATGAAGTTTGTGATCACAAATGTATTAAAACATTTAACCCTTTCTATCCCCACTAATATGTACATGTGAGTAACACACATTTGTTTAACATATACATCTTCGTAGCTTGATTCTTTTAGGGAATCAAAATCAAAGATGTATGTGCAAAATCACAGTTTAAAGTTCTTAGAAATTTGCATGCAAGCTCTTGTACACTGTGCAACTTGCGTATGTAAATTTTGTGGCAAGTTAGTCAATTGCAAGTTGGATGGATTTGTTTTATGGAAAGAGTAAAGCATTTATTTACAACTGAAAGTTCTACAAACAGCCTGTTGAAAACAGCCAGAATAATTGATTTGTACTTAAAGGGATTCTTCACCCATTTGCATTAAACTTCATATCATTAAAAACCTGGTAGTATTTTTGAATGGTCGTGCATCCCGCCCTCATTTTCCCCTGAGATGGGAAATCTTTGTATTTTTAAGTCTGAAAAGGAGCTTCCAGTGACGCAAAATTATGATTTTTGAGTCATTGGAAGCTGTTGCGGTTAGCGGGGTGAAACTACAACGCTAGTTCCTCATATTTTCGACCACTGAAGCTACAGACCAATCACAGATCAGTGGGTGGGAACTCACTCCCAGAATCGAACCTTAACGTCCGCCATATTGCTTGGAAGCTATGCTAACAGGCTCTATGGAGAAAGCTGATAATGGCGAAAAAATATAAATATAGCGGTGAGACAGCTGCTGCTGACAGGCCGGTCTTGTGTTTTGGCTGCTACGGCTGCCGGGCGCTGGCCGCTGGGAGCCGGGAGCTGGCCGCAACACAAGACCAGCTTGTCGGCAGTAACCGTCTCGCCGCTATATTGCTATATTGCCGCCGGTGGCCGCTGCCAGCTCAGCAGCCGAGACATAATGCCTGCCTGTCGGCGGCGGTGAGGACGAGGAGCCGGGGCCGACTCAAGCTGGGGCGGACTGATAGTGTCGGTACTCTCACTGTTTGCCTATGGACACAGACATAGAGTCTGTTTTCTGCCAGGAATTTCCAAGATCAATTCTGGAAGAAATTTCTGAATCAGTTGAGGAAACGGTCTTATGTTTCCTCTGGGATTAATAAAGTATTTCTGATTCTGAACTAGAGGACCTTAGTGGGAGTGGCCTGCGGTGCTGTGCATCCTGGGATTTGGTGTCTTTCATCAACATGAGCCAAAAAGACACTTTCTGCCTTTTCTCGGCAAAGAAGTTGAAGAATAAATTTATTTCACATTTCTACTACATATATGACCCAATGTCAAGACAGATTCATGTTTCAACGGGTGAAGTATCCCTTTAATCCTCTAATTAGGCAAATAGCCAAGCATATATTAGGATTTTGGGGTGGGACCTAGTGTGGACAATCTGGTTTTAAGAGGACCCATGCCACCCCTGGACACGCCCCTGGACACACCTCTGTATATTGTGCCTGTGTTACTCTGTTTGACTTTCCAATTGGTGCTCCTGTATGCATTATCAAAATAAAAGCGCCAAAACAGCAATGGCAGTACTGGAACAATTACTCAATGTCTCACCAGCATACTATATCCCCTGTGAACACATACTGTGTTTGTGTGTGTGTTTACAGGGGATCCAGAGGTATGCTGTGTTTACATCCAGATCTTGCAGGTTGAGGCAGGTTCAGACTTGCAGCTTAAAACAGAAGGAGAGGGAAAACCAGACAGTCAGAGGGAAGAGCAGAGGGAATGCCGGTTAGAGCTGGGACTCATTTTTGCACCACTGAACAAAGAGTTATGTGCAGCCATCAACAATGAGGATTTTTATTTCTTCTTCTGTTTTTTCCTTCAGGATTCTGGGATAGTTTTAACTTCCTGCAATGATTGCTGCAAATTTTGTTGCCGGCAATCTTTTTATTTTGTATTCCGTTTTTGGATAAAGCATTCTAAACGTTTCATTTTCTGAGTTTTACAATGGAATAAAAAAAAGACAAGGACGAAGAACAGCACAGGAGAGGGTTTTTCTTACCTATAGAGCATGTATAGAATCAGCCGTCTGTTTGGGATTTTCACCAGACCTCAGATTAACACGGCGCCTGAGGACTCACCTGCTGCTCTCAAAACCTCTGCTGACATGTCCTGTTCCCCTTTATTCCCCAGCCCCTCTCCTCTACTCCCCACCAAGACGGTTGCTAATGAGTTGCACAGGGAACAAACTCCTCTGGTCCCACCTCGCATCAGGACACTTAAATCCCAGGAAAACACACAACAGCCATCTCAAGCTGACCTTCAAAAGGCTGTGCCTGATAAGAGGGTCTCCCATCCCCTGCATGAGCACAGTGAGTACCGTAGTAACTGCATAATAGTTTCTGAAAGGAATATATACTGGAGACACCACATGGAATAAGGGACTAAGATAAAGAAAGTAAACAACATGCAACAGAAGTTCACGTGATTGTCATAGTTACGGTATTTAACACCTTATCCCCTAGGCCACATGAGCTAACCTGCTTATCAACCTGAGAGAAACATACTCTTGTTTTGTCTTTCAATAGAATGCAGTCTTCCCTTGATATTCTATATTTGTTCAAAGTTATGAGGCTGAATTCAGGAGAAAAAGTTGAAATTATTCAGATGATCAATTCAGCTCTGGGTAGGAATTAAGAAACAGGTGGCACAATTTATTTTACTTACTCAAGGTGATCAATTTAGAGTCCCTTTTTATGTTGAACCATTCCAAGTATCACATGGAAAGCTTGCTAAAAGGATTTCTTTTTTTTTTTTACCACTATCACTCACAAGTCTTTAGTTTACTGTGTTTTTGTGCTACTGATGTTGGACATGCTACCAAGGTTTTTTTTTCTTGTCTTAATTAGACTCGGATTCACTGGATGATGACTCTGACGACTACGAGGAGCCAGACTTGTTTCACCCTAGTGTTCATTGCATGAAAACACCAGACAGGGTAAGTGAGATTATTTCCCTCTGTTACACACCTCTCTTCCTCTTCCCTTTCCTCTTGCTCTTGCTCTCCTGCACATTGTGGATGAAGTATGTCTGCTCCTATAGGATATGTCCCTGCAAGTTCCCAGAGTGACAAAAGGACGGTACAGTTCTCTGTGCAGTGATGATGAGCTGCTGGATGATGATGAGTGAGTCACGCATCAACACACAAACACACAATTAACTTAAACTCACAAACTCATATTCTAATAAACAGTACACATGAAGAAAGATAACAAGCTGGTTTTTACAGAGTATATCATTTCTTATATGCTCCACTGTAACTTCAGTTCGCTCAACAATACACTTCCTTTGCCTGAGTTGTCTTTGCTTAAGGGTTTTGGTTGAATAAATGTAGCTGTATTTAAATGTAGTAGCCTTACTTATAGACTAAGCACAAAGTGGATGTCTTGAGAGTGTTGCTGTTGTTCAGTGCAAAACATGAATAGGGGTGTTAGAGAGCTTTGCATTGTGGCAAAAGGTTAAACATGACAGCCTTATTACATCACACTGTGCGTCTGTCTCTGTTGGTGTGCTGGAAACTACTTCACCATGAAAGGCTTTGATCTCTGTGCATTAGGTCATGATGCTACTCTTTCTAGTAGTGTTACACTGTATGCACACATTTCAGTTCAGTACTAGAAGAATAACAAAAATATAAATATAACCACAGATTAGAAATGTGCCCTGATGAATATGAAATTGGGAGATTGAAATGAGATGTTTAAGTTGTCTTAGAAAATGATTATGTATTATGTTTACAATTTCATTGTTAATGTTATTTTTAAACTTAAGGTTGTTAACAGACTGTTACCAGTCCTTCATCTTACTTCTGAACCATTATGTATTGCACCACAGGTCACACCTACCCAATCACAACACATTCCCACACTGATGGTAGAGGCTGCCATGTAAAGTGTCCATCACTTTATTAAATAATCAATTCTTACACATTCACATGCCACTGACGTAGCAGCGATAGCGATTTGGAGTTAAGTGTCTTGCCCAAGGACACTTCGACATATGGCTGCAGGAGATTGGTTTCAAAACCTCTGAGCCACAGACGCCCCAAACAAAGCAAATTTGCCCAAAAAAATCTTTGTTTTTGAAAGTTGGGTTCATCAGTTTTTATTTTAGCCTTTCTGTATCATCCAGGAAAATGGCACAAAACTAAGCAAAACTGTGTCCCCTGTGTGTTTTCTACAATTTGAATTATTTAAATGAATGATGATTGATGATTATGTACCCTGCTAGATTACATCCAGTAGTTGTTGGCCTATAAAAAATGTGTATATGAAGTTAAAAGTGGAAAAGAGTAAATTATTGGCCTATGCAGCTTCCCAGGCTTTTCACAATGCAACAATAATTAAACCTCAGATGAACGTCTGTTTGAACAGGAATGCTCCTCCAGCACACCTGTATCAGTTCTCTATGTCAATCAATCAAACTTTATTCATCAGCACCTTTCAGACAAATTAAATCGCAGTGCTTTACAAGAGTGCAGAAAAGTTGTTGACGAAAAAGTAGTTTATAAAATCATTGAGCGATTAATGTACATCAATAAGAAGATAAGAATTTAATAAAATGAAAAGATGGATCAAAAAGAAATAAAAAGACAAGACATAAAAGCAATAATATAATAACATTTATACATCAAAGAAAACATTTAAAATTGTAGTTAGATAAAAAGACAATACAATAATGCTAAGATTTAATTTATGTAAAGCACTATATAAAAACCAGACTGAATAAATGAGTTTTAAGACTGCCTTTAAAAATCTCAATATTCTCGGCTCCTCTCAGACCCTCAGGAAGGTTGTTCAACAGTCTCGGAACGCGACAGCAGTCATGCCAGTATTAAACAGGAATGCATTACGATTTTTAAAAAAATATTTATTTTGGGGCTTTTTATGCCTTTAATTGAGAGATAGGACAGTGGATAGAGTTGGAAATTGGGGAGAAAGAATGGGCAATGACATGCTGGAAATGAGCCACAAGCTAAATTCGAACCTGGGCAGCCCGCTTGGGCGTGCACTAACCACTGCGCCACCAGCGCCCCATGCATTATGATCTTAAGACTGATATGTGGTTTATCATGCTTCATGCCAATCATCAGTTAAACAAAAACATTGGAGTTAAATTTGAGGCAACTTTGCATGAGATTGTGAAAGCCGACTTTAAAGTACTGAGTGAAAGTAAACCTTTAACATAGTTAAGTTAAATAAAAGACTTGGCTACTTTTTCCATACAATTAGTGAAATATTTATGAGTTTTCAAAATCTACATTATTATAATACAAATCTGTGAGTTTTCTTTCTGTTAATAATTAAACTAATTGTTTGTTGTGTGCTTTTTTTCTGCATATCCAAAGGCCAACCCTGTGGCAGGATGAGGTTCTCAGTAACCTGCAAGGCAGTGTCTACCTGCCAAAGTCAGGCAGACTGGCTCAGGCCACTAAAGAGGACAGCTCTCAGCTCGCTGCCATCATCAAGATGGGCTGGCTGGACAAGAATCCACCTCAAGGGTATGAATGAAAACGTATAACTTTATAAACACAACTCAGCATCAGTGTATTGAACAGAAATCCACACAGATATCTGCAATGTACATGACCTTTGCCCTTCAAACGTGGCATTAATGCAGAACATGCTGTAAAAGTTTGGTTTTAATTTTGGCTCAATATGTTTTATGCTTTGCATGGAATCTAAGGCCCACCATCAATAATGATTTTAATATAAACAATAATGATGTTTCAGAGTTGAGTGACTTACATCCTTTGGCTGAGTTCCTTTTGTATTTCAATAAAAGGACAAGTTGCCAAAAGACCCTTTTTTTAAAATGTGTGTGTGTGTGTGTGTGTGTTCTTGTACACAGGGCCCTTTATTATCAGAGACGATGGGTAAAGCTGGATGTCGACTACCTGAGATACTTCGACAACGACAAGGTAACAACAAACAATAAAGTCATGAATTGTTCTTACGGAGGTGCCACTGAAGCATCTAGTCTGTTCAGTCCACATCATCTCAACCCCATGTTTATAGGTCATTCCTCCTGTCACAATCAAAACTACGATTGCAACAACAGCTGGAAAACTCCCAACATGATGACAGACAGCAAGATCAATTTTGCAATATCAATGCAGGAATGAGACAGGGTGTGATAGTGTGCTTTAGAATGCTCGAGTGAAACCAAGGCGGCATGATCAATAACAACAGATACCAGCAGTAGATCTGTGTTACTTCAACAGGTTTCTATGTTCACAACAATTTACGAAGCGCTAAAAATAGGGATTAAAAGGTGGGGATCCTGTGGTGACATGCTTTACACACATAGTGAAGTCAGTTGGATTTATTCAATTTGAAGTGTGTCCCTCCTTTGAGACAGGCGTGTGACAGATGTCAAAAATGCTTTGCGTGTTTGCTCCTCAGACACAGTACATTTTAATACTGGATTTCCTACTCACTCAAACACGCACAAACACACTCATGTACTTCCTGCATGCTGTATGCTACATCCATTAAGGCTTATTTGTGTTGTAGGAGGTGTATTCTAAGGGGATCATCTCTACCGCTTTCATCACTAATGTGAGCAGTGTGGGAGAGCTGAAGTTTGAGGTCGTCACTAACAACCGAACATTTATCTTCAGGGCTGAAAATGAAGGTCAGTCTGTTTAATCTTCTCGTCTGTGTGTGTGCCTACACCTATAAAATTATTTTCACGCTGCTGTTTGTAATACATTAAAATGAATAGATAATACAAACCTGTAAATTCATACTTTTGTTTACACGTCCTTCCAGCTGAAAGAAACGACTGGGTGACTGTACTGCAAGACTGCACTAGGGGGCGCAAGCCCCGCAATACCATGAGCCCTGGCTCACCTTTGGCCCCAGACTTTCAAGGCAATCTAGAACTAAGGGGGTTACGCTCCAAACTTTATACTGTTGTCGCATTAGATAAAGTCTTTCTTTACAAAAATGTAGAGGTAAGTAACCTCTTTGTGTGTGTTTGATGAATAATTATAGTTTTCAAATGAAAAAGTTGAAAAGAATCTATTTTTGTTTCTGCATTTTGTCTTTGTTTGGAAAATATTATGTTAGAAGAAATTACATTTTTTGTGTCATATGCCATTATTTATTGTTTAATATAAATGGAGTCAAAGTCTTCTCTTGATCCATATGTATGACAAATCCTTGTAGACACTATTCACATGACCTTTTCCTTCACACAGAGTATTTAAGGTTCAAAAAGTTGCACAATTTGATCAAACCTTTTTTTTTTTTTTTTACTGCAGGACTATCGATTAGGAGTGGGTATCACATCCATTGAGATGAATGTAGGAAATGTTAAAGAAACTGATCGTCGTACTTTTGATCTCACCACACCTTACCGCATATTCAGGTACAGCATGCTCACAAAATTGCAACACACACACACTTATGGTCTGTCTTGCTTTGTAAATACGTTCAAAGTAAACTATTGACCAGAATGTGTGCTTTGTGAATGTTTATTCTATAAGTAAACTGTGCATTAGCATTTAAGTATTCAAGTGTCAAGAGAATCATTCTCCATTGAAAGTCTGAGTAGCTCTTGGTGCTAAGTTTCTAAGGTTAAATTAGATCTTGTTATTTTACTGAGAACTCCCACCATCCAACTATCTTCAGAGTCCTCAGCTGGACATCTTTTGTGAATGTGAAAAGCCCTTTGTGTGAGTGTGTGTGTCTGTGTTGATGTGGTGTGTGTGGTCTTTTGGCTGACAGTGCACAGCCTGCAGCACAAGAGCTCAGCTTGACAGGATGGGGAAATCTGAAATGGCTTGTGTATTTGTATAAGAGCTGGACTGTGAGTCAGTGTGTGTGTCTCAGTCTAAGTGTGTACTTTTGTCTGTAGTCGGTGGGAAATGTTTGCATATGTTTTTTAAGGAAACAGAAGTAACATGTTGTTTGAGGAATGAGAAGAGGAGGAACTGTCTTTGTACAGTTTCCAGCCTTTGACTCTAAAAGATTTAATACAAGAGCCGAGTAAGAGTCAGAACTCAGTGGATTATGAGCATAGAGACCAACAGGACAAACACAGGCTTGTGTATTTCTGTCACTTGGGAGTTGTTATCGACACCATCATGTCGGCATTAACACTCGGCCGTTTGTGTGTCTCTCTTCGCAGTTTCATCGCAGAGTCTGAGCAGCTGCGAGAGCAGTGGGTAGAGGCCATGCGGGATGCGATAGGTGAGGCCTTGTCGAACAGCGAGGTGGCGGATCAGATCTGGATGGAGCCTAGCAACAGTCTCTGTGCAGACTGTGGCGCTTCAAAGCCAGAATGGGCTGCCATCAACCTGTGTGTGGTGGTCTGCAAAAGATGCGCAGGTTTGTGTGTTTAAGAGTTTGGATATGTGTGTACTTTCATTTGAACATTTTAGTGGTTTGTGCACTTATGTTAGTGAATATGATGTCAGAGAATATGTCAAGTTTTGACGTTATTTGGCACGTCTGTGGGCATTGTACAGGAGAGCACAGAGGATTGGGTCCAAGCATCTCAAAGGTTCGTAGTCTGAAGATGGACAGGAAGGTTTGGACAGAGGAGCTTATACAGGTACACACACAAACACACACACACACACACACACACACACACACACACACACACACACACACACACACACACACACACACACACACACACACACACACACACGAAGAAAACGTTTTTAAAGTTTCATACATAAATGAAAACTATGATTTAACAGCTTAAACCAGGTAGAGCTGCAGATAAATGTAACCTAAAGTACAGTTTAATTACAATAGTATAATGTAACACAGTCTAACACATTAGTTCTTGATAATCTGAGTGAAGTTTTTGTCGACGTATCAGATACTTTTTTTATTTTCTGTGGTTATTTCAAACTCTAGTTGTTAAATTGTCTGCATTACACTTTTTTTTTACATGCAATTGGGGAAAAATTATCAACTTACCCAAAAACACGACTCTGAGGAAGACACAGTGGTGTCGAAACGGTAGTCCTCTGCACCTTAATTAACTGCCATTAAGTGATTTGTATGCTCAGCTACTTTCTTAGTGGATTCTGCCTGTGTGAAGGAGTTCATTGAATTATATTGTTAATGTCTCTGAGAGCACCAAACTCCTCATGTGGAGGGGGTCTGAAGGTCAAGAGCTTCCTTCTACTTTGCCCAGAAACAATTGCAATGAAAATAATAATGCAAAACATCTCCAAACTTTACAAACTGCAGAGTGCATATTATCAAGAGACAACACAAAATCTGCACAATGTAGACCCTCTATGTACTTTCTTCACAATCTTCTTTATGTGGAACTAAATCTCTCGGATCCTAACTGTGCTACAGGTGTTCCTCTTGCTCGGTAACGAGCGGGTTAACAGTTTCTGGGCAGCCAACATCCCTCCAAGTGAAGCCTTGACACCTTCTAGCTGCAGCGACGAGAGACGACGATTCATCACTCACAAATACCGCCAGGGCAAATACAGGAAGTACCACCCTCTGTACGGAAACCAGAGAGAGCTCAACAATGTAAGTTAACATCACTGCTTTGATTGTTTGCATTTGTTTGTGTTACCCTTATTACTGGGTGTAAATCCGCACGCTGTACATTGTGAATTCCTTCAGTGTTAGTCAGCACACCTCAGTAAAAAGAGGCAGGGAGGATTTCAAAGGAATTGAGATGGATGGTTTAGCGATCCAGTATGGCTCAACAACTTGTTTGCATTCAGACACCCTTTACTGCTGGTTGTATTATTGACAGCTACATTTACCTCACTATACAGCTCTTTTTCAAAAAGCTTGTGTGCATATGTCTCATTAAGGGGCATAGGCTAAGTTGTGACTACATTTTGCAAGTTGACAGGCTTGGCCACACACAATACAGAGCATGTCTGCATTCTCACTATTACTCAAACCATAACTAAGAGTCCAGGAACAAAGAAAGCATCCACACATTCTAACAGAGCAACAACACAACAGGAGTTTCCTATGAAAATAGTTTTTAAAAAAAAAGGGCAAGACAGAGCAATATAGTTGAGTCCCTTAGTTCAAACTCAGGTTTAAGAGCCTACAGATTTAATCTTTGTAGATAATTGTAAAAGCTGTCAGCATTCTCGCCTCACCAACAAGCATGTCTTACATCTGTTTGATATGTGACAGTAAAAGTGGCTGGTGAGATGTTTTGTTTCCTTTGCAACTGGTGGATTTATGCGAGCTACATTTGTATCGATACCCCCCAATTTGGGGCATTCAAGGAACTGATTTGAACTCCCTAAGGTTAGAGAGAAACCCTAGATGTCCCTAGATTCCAAAAGCTGGCTGAATCCCTGATTAAGCTCAGCATATAAAGCAAAGTATGCCAAGTACAATAATCCTGATAACTGACATGTAGAACCAGAGACAGAGTGATGTTAATGCAGGTCAAAATAAGTTGCTCAATTTTCTGGATCAGTTCATAGTTAGCCATGTTTGCGAAACTTAAGCGCTCATGCTATGATGTAAGAGAAAGAGAAGAGGCCTCTGTGTTGGCGAAATATTACAATGAAGTCTAAGAATTCCACTACCTGTAGATATCAGCCTTCTCAGGATGTAAACGCAGTGTGTCTGTGCTTGTGTGCTTGTCAGTGGGACCTGAGAAAACATAGACCCGTGCCTTCTCAACCTTGAAATGTGTCATTAAAGTTGGACATGTGGGAACAGTTTGGGAATTGCTAGAGTCGGGGGTTGTTTTAGATGTTGTGCCATTGCCTTGCTTTGTGCCTCCGCTGTGTGCGCGGTAAATGTCACAGTGTTCAGACTTTGCTTGGTCACTCATTAGCTGCTTAACCCACTTACCCTGAACAATGTGGACTTCTCAGAGACATACTGAGTGCGTTAGTGAGTCACATTAAGCACCTGACTGTGAGTACTGTTTTTCCTCCCTCAAGCGTTCAGCCTTGTACCCTTGTGTGTATGTGAGTCCCTGTGTTTGGGATGTGCAGGACAAGATATATGAAATTTTCTTATTTTCACTACTACACTGGTTTTAAGCTTGCTTTGTTTGGCTGCTTGTCCTCCCTTCTTCATTCAGTCCTCCTCCATGATGTCCTCGTCTTCCTGTTGCTGTCTTTTCAGATTGTGATCTCTCTGAGTCTTTTTACTTACCTTCCTTTCAGTCAGATCTTTAACAATTGTTGATTAACCTGTTCCTCTCTATCCAGAATTAAATAAATTTTTCAGTTTTACATCGCTACTATTTCCATTTGGGTGTGTCTTAAGAACAATAGACTGTGCCGTGTGTTTTTTGTTACCTATATGCAGTCACAGTGAAAGGAATTGAGTGTGTGTGTGAGTTTTAAAGACAGAAAGAAAACTTTGTTTGTGATTGGGTGAGGTAAACACCTACTCATTTTTATCCCTGCTTCTCTGCTCTCCTTTCCTCCTTTGTTTTTCCTTTTTTTTCACCCTCAATGTGACATCACTACTCACTGCTTAAGCTGGAATGTGCTGAAACCCCGCCTCTCTCACTCGTCTCCTCCTCATTGTGTGGCCCGGGACTGCTGAAGAAAGTTGATCTCTTACCTCCTGGCTCTCTTTCTTGTTTGTAAGTTGCTAGTTTTCCCTAAACTTTCTGCTAGAACAAGGCAACCACTAACTGATTTGTGGCTTTTTTCGCGACTTGAGAGTGTGTGTCTGTGTCAACTTTACATTCATGCTGAGAAGTGACTGAAAAGGAACTGAAAAGTGACAGGTAAGGTTGTGTGTTTGTGAGATGTGGGAGAAGGAAGTGTGTGTTTGTTTTGTCTCTGTGTATTTAGCTTATTTCTCTCAAGAATTTGAGTGGATGTGTTTTTTAATCAGTATACAGTAGGAATGTGTTTCGATGGACTTTGGCTCTGTGACACTGCATGTGATGTCAGCACAGTTGCACAAACCCATATTTGACTGTATGTGGGGCATAGTTTTGTCATGAGTTGGGACGCTCTGCGTTACTGTAGCTGTATGCTAGAGAGCACATTAGATGTATTGTGTGTCTGTCTATGTTTTTCACTGGAGGGGCTGAGATAGTTTAACATGCATATTTATGTGTGCGTAGGCATGCGAGGCATCTTTGCATTTTGGGCTGTACTACTATCTCAATCTGTGTCTGCTTGTTTGTGTGTGTGTGTGTCCATGTGTGTGTGTTCTCTGTGGTAGTCAGAGTAGATGATAGGCTCACCTCCCTCAATGGACATCATTGTTTCTGGCTCTCTCTTCCCCCTTGCTTTGTTCCCCCTCTCTCTGCCTTTAGCTCTCTTTCTTCTCCCCTTAGCACTTGGTTGTCCCCAAGTTTTCCACAGTCTTAAATCCACAACTTGGATGTCATCATTTGAGGTGTCTTTAGTATAACTGATATTAAGACTTAAACAAAAGCTGTGGATTGTTCAGTGATGCATTAAGGTATTTAACACAGACAGAAGTGTTTGCAGTTTTTCTTTAGTAAAGCCCTTATTATCACACACCTTTTGTTAAAACAGAGCTTTATGGTTTGAAGTGTGAAACCTCTTCGCTGTTGTGATGTCACATTCGATATGCTCCTTAGGAAGAGTTAATTGAGCCTGTGTTGACTGAATAATGGTGACATCTAGCATGCTATTTGGACTTATTTTTAGCAAACTGACAGTAAATAGGCAGCAGTAAAACTCTTTATGGGTTTGTTTTGTGCTTTAACAGTTTTGGAAATTGGCTTTCCACATGAGAGCAGCTCGCAGCTTCATGTTTCTCAGTCCTTCTTTAAGTCCATTTCCTGCTGTTCCATATGCTTTTGTTCTTATTTTATTTTTATTTTTTTTTCTTATTTATTTCTCAGGGTTTTCATTCCTTTCATTTCTCTCTGTCTCTTTGTCCTTTTTGTCATTTTCATCCCTCCCTTCTTCATCTGTCTGGATTTTTACCTCCATCTCGCTCGCTCTCTCTCTCCCTTTAAACTGTTTCTGGTGAGGTAATGATGGAAAATATGTGGATAACCACTTTTCTGATCTGGATTTAATATACAGATGTGCTTACACACACACACACACACACACACACACACACACACACACACACACACACACATATACATATATATAAAAATGTGGGTGTGTCCTTTATTGGAAGTGTGTGTGTACATAGGGGTCTGAGTGTAATGTTGAGTTTTTGGCCAAGTGCAATCAGTGTCTGACTAATGTGCCTCACTGAAATGCTTTCATCTTCCTTTCACAATATTTTTCTTTAGTCTGCGCCTCTCATCAACTTTTTTTTCTCCAGCTCTGTCCAGTATAACCGCCGAGGCCAGCTGGAGAGCTAAGATTTTAGACACACCCAGATAAAATCTCTCTCTGTCTCTCCTTCTTCTTCTCTGGGGAAAACTGGGAAAGATTCTTGAATTCCCCTCTCCTCTCTCTCCTTTTGTGTGTGTTATTACATTACTCAGTTTCATAGGCAGCAGATGTTCGAGGATGTGAGGTCTTCAAACATTCAAACCCATTTCCTCATTCTACTTTCTCCTGATTGGTTCATTCTTATGGTCAGAAGACGCATGGTTGGCTATCGATACATTACAGGACACTGACCTACATCATGGCTTTAACGTGTATGTCTACATGTGACAGTGCTGGTCTTATTAATTTTGACTGTCACATAGTTATAAGGCGTATGAATGTGTCATCACAACACACTGATCTGTGTGTTTGTTCCTGACCAGTATTGTGATTGTCGTCATATTTTAGTATTTCAGTATTTAACTTAGACATGTAGCTAATGTTCGCCTGCAGGGATTGATCTGAAGTATTGACTTTTCTGGCTTGCAGCATCAGCCTGTAAGCTGAAAAATATGGTCCGGTCAATGTGGTTGTTGAGGTAGATAAAATAGGAGCCAGCACATGGGCAGTCATTTTCTCTCAGAGCTGCCCTTACAGTGAACATGGTTTTATGTGTGTGATACTATTGTGTAGGGTTTTCCTAAATTTCAGGCTACATTGAATGTTTTTGACTTGAATGTATTACTGAAAAGTCCTGGGAAAAGTTTATATTCAGGAGGGTAAAGGAGAAAGTGAACAAACATACATAAATAAAATAAAAACATTAAAAAGATAAGATAAAGGAGAATACATGAGACATGAAGTAAACAGTTTCCAAGGCAAAGGAAAAGAGAGAGTGGTGCCAATTTAAAGCAGAAAGAAGTGAAAATAAGAAACGTGCAGAGATCAGCACTCTGTCGAGCACATGATTTCCCATTGATCTAGTTTTCCAAGATAACGTGCTAATGTACTGGCACATGTGTTCTTTTCCTACCAGTCTTTCATGTTGTAGGTATTCTGACTCTTTAAATCTGTAAAGTTCCTGAACTCCCTCACCTCTCTGTCTTTACTCTGGTTGGACTTGTTTCACCCCTTTAAACCTCAATCTACTCCTAGTTCCAAGTTTTAAAAAGGCTTTTTATTTTTTTTATTTTTTTTTTACCTTTTCCCTTCTTATCTGCTTCTAATGATCAGCTGTATAGAAATGCACAATAATGATTAATGTGGTCAGTTAAAGCAAACACACAGCTCTTTTTTATTTACATGAAACCTACCTGTCAGGGTACCTGCCTGCTTTTAGCTGTGTTAGTTATACTTTAACATTTGCGTAGATTTATAGAAGCAAATATCCATTAATCAGTCTTTATATGTAAAATGCCAATTCAGTCAGGGGAGACTTAATTGAGAAACAACAATTTTTTTTTTTTAACAATTTAGAAATAAATGTGCATAGTCTTTGGGGATTCAACTCCACCATGACAACTTCATGTACTCTGAGGGGTAATGAGGCCGACAGCAGGATAGGATACCCCCCCCACCCCACCCCCAATGGAATCTAGACACTGGTGGTGGTGAAGAGGAAGGGAGGCTGTGATGAGGAATGGGTTTCTGAGCCTGTATCTGGACTCTGCTGAGCTGCAATGGAGGTGACTGGAGCGGAGGAGGGTTGCAGCGGTTGCACTGTAAAGACAGAATGACTGCGGAAGTGAGAAAACAGTTTTTAGCATTTGGCAGCAGCAGGATGATTGGTTGGGAGAGATTGTGGCAGAATCTGGTTGGTTAAATACTTGAAGAGTAAACTCCCATAATCAGCTGATCACCAGAGCAGCGAGACAGAGGAAGTAGTAGGGGGAGTGGTTTAGGCTGAATGAAGAGATGAATGAATGTGTGAATTTAAGAATATAACCAGTCTTCCTGCTTTAACTTACACTTACCGTAGCTCCTTTCATAACAAATGTGATCTCAACACATTTTACAAAGAGCAGGTAGAAATACCTTACTCTTTATTATATTACCTACAAAGAGCCAACATGAATCCTTCATGAGCACAAACAAAAACTGCCTTTTAAAGAGGCAGAAATCTCAAGCAGAACCAGAGTCATGATGAACAGCCGTCTACAGAATCTGTGTTGGGCTTGTACAGTGGGACACAGGGAGATGCAGGAAGAAGGATTGAGACAAACACAGCAGCAACAACAACAATGAATAAGATATATTTATAGCTGCAATGTCAGTTATAATAATAAAATGATGTGTAGTAAGAGGAGTAACAACTAAGTGTGTTAATTATAGAGGTTGAAGTAGCGCAGCTCTAAGATTCACTTCAAAAAAGACAATTGTGTGTACCTGCCGATTATATTTTAACTCTCAACATAACTCGCAACAGTTTGTCATGCTAGGGATAAGTGCCTTGCTACAAACCTTTCTGAGAGGAGACCCCAGGGGGAGACCCAGAGTTCGCTGGAGGGATTATATATCCCGTCTGGCCTGGGAACACCCTCGGAATCCCCCAGGAGGAGCTGGAAAACGTTGCTGGGGAGTGGGAAGTCTGGGATGACTTACTTCGCCTGCTGCCACAGGGTCGCGGTGAGGAAGAGGAAGGAAATGGATGGATGAAATCATTGGATGAAAATTGTGTATATATATATAACGTTATAGTTCAGTTTGTTTTGGGAGGATGCATTTAAATAGAGGAGGGGTTCTGTCTATGTGTGACAGAGTGCTGTGGAATTTCTCAGTCAGATCCAGAGGAGCTTATTGGTTTTAACAGAAGACAGACCTGTGTGTGTGTGTGTGTGTGTGTGTGTGTGTGTGTGTGTGTGTGTGTGTGTGTGTGTGTGTGTGTGTGTGTGTGTGTGTGTGTGTGTGTGTGTGTGTGTGTGTGTGTGTGTGTGTGTGTGTGTGTGTGTGTGTGTGTGTGTGTGTGTGTGTGTGTGTGTGTGTGTGTGTGTGTGTGTGTGTGTAAATGCATGAGTTTGAGTTGTGTTCCACAGCTGTAAAAACACTGCATCCTCCTTTTCTCTGTCAAAACATCTTTCTTATTCCATCCCCTACTCCTTCCTCTTTCTTTACATTTGCATTCACCATTTTTGGACACATTTTTACTTCATACTGTGGCTCTCAGTGAGTTTACAGTCTGATGACAGCATTGTAGTTTCATTCTGTGTTTTTGTAATGTGCAAGTAGTAGTGTGCAAGAGTTCATTCTGGCAAATCAGATAAGACCTTTACTCACTTCACAGTTCAGTTCACAGTCAGTTCTCACTTCAGTCTTACTCACTTCACAGTCAGCAAAAGCTTATATGCGCGCAATGCTAGTATCACACATGATGACATACTGTGGTGCAAAACTGGTTGCATACAACAGCGAGCACATTGAAACCCATCAGGTCTGTCTTCAAGAACACATTTTGGAAGGGAAACCTTCTGCTTTTCTTGTCAACATCATTAGTACAAATCTACAGTTTCCAAACATTCATGGATGTTTGCCTTAGTTTGAAGTGTTCACTTCACCATTTAATGATTTAATGATTTAATCCAGGAAAAAGCACAATAACAGGATAAATATTATCCAGAGCTCAAATTAGGGGAGACTTTTGAGTACCAGCACAAAGAACTAAATTAGGAGAAATGGATGGTGTCTGTTAGAGGTACATAATAATGAACCAATTTACCAGCTCATATCAAGGACTGTGACAACTACTTAACATTGACACAAAAAAAAAAATTCATGTACAAACATTTAGTCAAGCATAATGTGGTGCAGCCTGTTGCCATGGGCTTCTGGCTCATCTGACATTTTAACCAGCTTATTGTATGTAGGCCTGTTTGTGTGCTTTTCTGTATGCCGTCCCGTGCAGTGTGCTGCTTTTGTCAAATTGTTTAATGTTTATTTCTGTAAATACGGGCCTCAGGACTAAGTTAAGCTGTTGTGTTTTTTACCGCATATTTACATAGACACGTTTTGAAGTGAAGACGATTCTCTACTTCTAGGAAGTGCATCAGAGATTGTACAGTACAGTAATGTCTGTGGTAAGATTTTCCTCTGTGTGTTCAGCTTTCACTAAATGAGTGTGGGGTTTTTCAGTTTTCTTATTTTCCAGCAGATCTGCTTCATATCTCTTCTTGCACATACAAGTACAATAGGATGTAATGGACATCTTGGAAATGTCCTCTTATCTAATACTTCAACATAACTAAAAAACATGACAAGAATATAAAAAAATCGACCAAAAATATCTTAACGTTTCTCAAAGCAGTTACTTTACTCCGAGTTCAGTGTTCCTTTTCCCCCAGTGTGCCTCTGGATTGAACTAACAATGTATTGGGACTTGGATACTAATCACCCTAAAATGACTGCAGGTTGCTTTGTTATGAAATGTGCATAGAGTGGATTTAAATGAGACTCAACAACTGGCACAAGACTTGGAATGCTTGGTGGCACCCTGTTTGTTGTTTTATTCAATAATAACCTCCACAGATCCTATAAATCCCTAAATAATTGTCCTAGCTTTTTTTTTTTTTGACCGTTCTGTATATTTGTTTTTTCAACAATAACAGGGCACACATCACATCATTTCCACCAGATGAGGGCATAGCAGTGTTGGCAGGTCTTAGCTTCAGGATGCACATTACACTGTTGCAGTTCTGGATCATGTTATGAAGCCTGGCTACACAGACACCCTGAGTTTGACCTCAGCTATTTCCTCCGTAATAAAGCTGACAGGAGATCACATGCCATGGTTAAAGCTCAGTCAGCTGAAGAACCATAATACAAAAGTGATCACTTTATTATCTGTTTAGTATTATTCCCACTACTTTTTTATTATCTCCTTCTCTCTTCTCTTCTGTGTCATTGATACTGTATTCCTCCTGGACACTCTCTCCTTTGTCCATCCTATTTCAGTATATCCCAACCCCTGACACCAGGGTTTAGATTAATTCAACAATATTACATCTGCTTTTAGATGAATTGCCTACCATGCTTATTGTGTCTGTCTTCTTTAACTTTGCACTTGAGGATATACTTATGATAAGACATTCTGTTTATCTCTCCAGGCTCTATGTATAAATGTGCAGGGCAGTGATGTTCTGGAGACGCTGAGCCTGATTTTCTGCGGCGCAGATGTAAATTGTTCAACTGGTATGGCAAGTTGGCCTTCCCCTCTATCCCTGGCCAACGCACACTCACAACCTTTACAGGCGGAGCTAATTAGCCACAATCTCAACACAGGTATAGTATAACTCTGCTTACCCAAGATCACATAAAAGCTCACAGACATGAGACGTGTGTGATGGATTCAGATTGTTATCTTGGATTTAAAATTTAAAAAGATTCTTTAGAGTGCCGTACTAAGGAGTGTTCACAACTTTCCCATTCACTTTTAAGACTCCCAATAGATGACAGACTTTATGGTATGTTTTGCCCAAGAAGATAATTTAACTTTGACTATTTTGTTTTTCTCTCCTGCAGAGCTGCCGCGGTCAGAGGTGGGCGGGGACATGGAGGCGCTTCATTATTCACCACAACCTTGTGTGTCTTACAATGGCTTTCTATTCAAAACCGCTTCCATGGCTAGAGCCATCACAGAGCACAAGTCAAGAGAGGGTATTTATAGACGCCTACACATCATCTTATGTTCTTTTCACAACAAAGCCATAAATAGCTCGAACATTGACAAGATAGATTAAAGACATATTTAAAAGGCTCATCAAAACAACTAATAAATAGATGAAAATTGTGTAATTATGATTGTTTAATCTTTATTTTTTGCCTTTGGTGTAGAGTTCAGCCGTCGCTGGTGCACGCTGAATGATGGAACCTTCAGCTACTATGAGAGTGACAAGAACTCAAACCCTAATGGATCCCTGAAGGCCACAGAGATAGTCTGTTTGGCTGTTGATGTCCATGAGAAACATGGGTATACACACACAAAAACAAAAACATGCAAACGGAAACCGGTCCCCTTTGTATACTCTCTGTCTTAAAACACTATTATACACATGAGAATAAAATATACAGCTAAAACTGAATTGGTACGTTATTATCCAGAATCGGCTGTGATATATATCAAATGTACACGGACACCTGACACAGCTGATTTTAATTTTCCTCTGCTTCTCTCTTTCCCCTTCCTGACTATCAGGTATGACCACACATTTGAACTCTGCTCAGAGTCAGAGCGTCTCTATCTGTTTGGCACCGATGACCCAGACAGCCACAAGGAATGGGTCAAGTCTATTGCCAAGGTAACCACCAAATAACTCATATATATACGAAGACAAATCCTTCTGCATTCCCCCTCAGAGGAGCCTTTATTTAGAGAGAGAAGATTTGACACCATCATGTTTTTCTGGCAATGAAATTGGAGAGCTCTGCTTAAGTGGAAGGTTTGCAGTTCTAGCAACGCTAGATTCGGGAAGTGCTGCTTAGCGGTCAGGACCGGGATGGCTATTGCTGACTTGTTTCCTGTGTTGCTTATTTTCCTTCAGAGCAGCACCTTTAACAGCTGAGATAAATGTAAGCTGCATTATGGTATGAAACAAACCGTTTCTTTGATCCTCTGCTCACAAGTGTTGAAAGCCGTTATCTGCTTTATTCAGACGCATCAGCCAAGGTGTTCACGAGCTTCTGTAGTTATCTGTAAATCCTTTAAATGTGCCAGTTAGACTGAGAATCGTACAGAACCTGAATTTATACAGATGTCTCTGGATTGGCTGAATTAAGAAAAATTGTCTGTTTCTTTATTGTGACTCAATCGAAAGGAGATTTTAGTTGCATAGTTGCTGAAACACCACTCTTCATGTGACCAGCAATCCCCTCACATTGAATTATTGTGAAGGAGCTTTAACCTTTATTCTAACAACTTAATTCATATTGCTTTTCACAGAGTGCTTTAGTAATAGGTTGACTAAAGTGGTTAATTCCTCATCAAAAGAGCTGCAATACAATGATGTATGAATCACAAATAAACGCGATGCTTTCTATTTATTTGTAGAGCTTCATCCCAGCCTCTGCAGAACCTTTATTGAGGTTGGGTTTTGAGCGGATCGGGCGTCTGAAGTGTAAAGATGGTCTGAACCTTCAAACATCCAAGGTCGGCTGGTTTGCTCTGGTGAGCTCCACACTTCACGCTTACCTCGGGGACAACCAAGGAGAGGAGATCCACCTCCGCAAGCTGAATGAACTCTGTGAGTGTGACATAAACACAAAAATACACACTCATACTTTTGAGTCCGTACACGCATGAAGTCAGATTGAAAGCAGTTTCAAGCTCAGACAATCTGTTAAGCTTAGGAAAATATGATAACTCTGTTTTTGTGTTTTACAGCTATTCAACAAGACAATGAGGTGCTTGTGCTGGTGGAGAAAGGCAGGTGAGAGAGCAGTTTTAATAGTTACTCACAGAGAAAAAAAAATCTGTGTTTGCATCTATGCAGTTCACAAGTCAAGAGTTCAACAATTGGACATAATATTTTAAAAACATAATAACATAATCAAATCTTTAATATATTATTTGTCTTTGTCTTGTCTATTTGTATTTTGTCTTTTCTAAAGTTTTTCCACAATTACATGCTTTTGTTTGCCATCTTCTCTTCAACTGTTTTTTGTCACTTGTTAACCCTTCTCTTCTCTGCTCTACTCTCTTCCTTTTTTAAGAACTCTGTACATTGAGGGAGAGAGGAAGTTGGACTTTGCCGGCTGGTGCAGTGCCATCCAGGCGGCAGCGGGTCGCGGAGGAGACACTCTGAGCCAGCAGCAGCTGACAGAGACAGACATCCCTGTCATAGTGCACAGCTGCATCGGCTACATCACGCAATGCGGTGAGACACGGAGACAGAGATATTGGAACAAATGGGTTTTAAAGAGAGTTTCCTTCATAACTTGCTGTGTGTATACAAAGAAATACACACACACACACACACACACAGGCCTTAAGCCATTCTCCTTATCTCTACCACACATGTACACATGCATTTACATCACAGACGTGTATATATATATATATATATATACACACACACACACACACAGGCTGCTAAGCTGTAAGCAGTTTTGATCTTTCTTGCCATGAATGTGTTTGCCGATCTGGCACTGTCTATTTTTCTCTGTGTGTGTCCTTGTGTGACTTACACTGCAGGATATCTGGCTCTGCATGAGAACAGCAGACCGCAAGAAAACAAAACTACTCTGTTCCACCTCTGTATCTCCCTTTGCTCCTTCCTTTTCTGTCCCTCTCTTTTGTTTCCCATCTTTTATCCCTTGTTACTCATTCTTTGTCTTCCTCCCACCTCTAGCAGCTGACCTGGCTTCTGTCACTCTGACTACTCATCTATTTCTATTTGATCCTTTCCTCCTCTCCTCCTTACATGTCTACTGTTATCTGTATGCATGTGTGTTTCCACATATATATATATAATATGTGTGTGTGTGTGTGTGTTCCTCCCCCTGTGTGTAGCTTCCTTATAATGATATTCTATATGTTCTTGTAAGGAATTTTAAACCCTTTGGTCAGTTTTCCAGGATATCCGGACAGAACTCTTTGGCTTCTTGTAATAGTTGTGGTCATTTCTCATGACACAACATCTCATGTAATCATCTGTTGTGTTGTAATATAGTGCAGGATATTTTAAACCTTATGACAAATTATTGAAACATACTGGACCTCTGATGATGGAGACATAAAAGGAAATGCAGCTTATTCACTTTTGGTGTCTGTTTCCCAACAAGTGACACACTGTAATGGGCAGAAGCCCTCTAGTGGACACAATGTGTACTGGGTCATTTAAGCAGTTATTCACTGTCAGGACATTTTCATTTTCTAATTTATGTCTTAAAACGATCTATTATTATAGACACTGAAAAATGGTAAAGGCACATATGCTGTCCCTTAACATTTATCTTATGTTGCATTAATGCTCCTGTTTAAAACCCATCTCATGTACATTTTACAAGTATTTGAATTTCCTGTGTTGTACATTCATTTTCTTTCCAGGCTTGACGTCTGAGGGGATCTATCGTAAGAGCGGTGTGAACTCCCGCGTGGCAGCGCTGTGTGAGAAATTCTGTTGTGATGCTCGCAGTGTTCGTCTGAGGGAAGGAGAGCACCAGGTGGACGACGTGTCCAACACACTCAAACGCTTCTTCAGAGAGTTAGAGGAGGGACTGTTCACGTCAAAGGATGCCTCCACCTGGCTCAATGCTGCTGGTAAGACTTACCACACTGAGGTTGTTCTCTTAAGTGCAGTCAAGTGCTGTGATTTGAGAACAGGTCAGTTCACCCGCAGCATAAAACACATTTTTCCACTTACGCCTAGTGGTACTATGCCTTTTATATTTATTTCATGAGGTTTGAAGATACTGTATGTGTCACTAAGAATCCTATATATGTCGCAGTCTCCCTTCTATTTCCTTACACTTCCATTTTGTGCTTTCCTCCTCTTCCACTCACGTTTCCTGACACTCCTTTTGATCCTGCTTCCTCCTCCGTTTTTTACTATTCTCCTTCCCCCTCTCTGACTCCAGCCATCCAAGATGAAAGTATGAAAATCTCCCAGTACCAGCTGCTGTTTAAGAGACTGCCTCGTGTCAACAAGGCTACTCTTCAAGCTCTTATTAATCACCTATATTGGTGAGAAACACACACACATAAATACACATCAACATCCTCTTGTATGTGTCTTGTGTGTCTGTTGTATGCTCATGTTTTTGACCTGCATGTGTTTCAGCGTGCAGCGTTTTTCAGAGCTGAATCAGATGAACCTCCATAACCTGGCCATAGTATTCGGTCCCACACTGTTTCAGACTGACGGGAAGGACTACACTGCTGGTCGCGCCGTAGAGGACCTCATCCAGTTCTACACACTCATCTTTGAGGTCTGACTTACTACTCATTAAAAGACAGGCGGCTTAGTAGGAGGGCAACATTTTTTAAGATAAGTTAAAATTGAATGTCCTTGTAGTGAAATCTGCTCCTGACCATGTCCTGAATCTCCAGAGAAGTTAAAAAAAAAAACATACTTTATAGAGGAAATGCATAACAACACATCACAGCACAACACAAAACTTTCCATTCATTTGTCTTAAGTAATGACAGAAAAATGAGTACATCCACAAAAAAACTTTCAAGAACAGATTCTAGCCAATACTTTTTCAGTTGTATTTGAGCATTTATTGTTTGAAAATACTTTAGTGTTCAGGGATACAATGTTGTTCTTGGAGCCATCAGTTTGTTATAAAAATACAATTTTAAAAAGGTAGAAGCCATTGTTAAATGTGACTTTTATTTAAAGAAAACCAGCCAGCTACAGAAAGCCTTATTGTAAGCACATTACATTTTTTATGATAGGATTGTGAATAGCTCACGTTACATCAATACTGAGTTGAGATTTCTGCTCAAGATCTCAAGAGTGCCATGATGTGTCATTCAAGTATTATGCCACATGATGACTGATTCATTATTTGCAGGTGGATGAGCAGCAGCTGAAGAAGCAGCTAGAGGAGATAACGGTTATCATCCAAGTGCGAGAGAAACTCAACACGAAGTTTCCTGTGAGTCTCAAATATTGCCATCTTGTTTATTCAAGATAAAGATAGTTTGGATAACCGATTGCTTTGGAGATAATCTGGTTTGTTTTTGTTCACTGTATTGACTTCTGTGAGAGTGTGACATTATAATCTTAAAAAAAAATCTTTGTTTTCATTCTATGAGTTATATGTAAATGGAGAACTGGTTGTCATTTTTGTTTGTTTGTGTGTGTGCCACGGGCACTTCAGAGCACTGAACCTGGAGGTCACTTCATCTGCACAGTTTATCTGGAGGAGAAGAAGGACACAGCAGAGCAACATGTCAAGGTGATGTAACAAGACAGTTAAACTCTCCATTTAACATTTTTAGCACCCGGGTCTACTCTGGGTTGGCGTTAAATTAGTGCTGCAGGGTAACTCTACTGTCGACCCCTTTGCTGAGTAGCAGTGTGACTTCCTCTTTCAGATCCCCGGCTCTATGACAGCAGCAGAGCTGACCTGTGAGGTTCTGGACCGGCGTAACATCACGGTTAAAGACAAAGAGTACTGGAGCTGCTGGGAGGTCAGCGAGAAGGAGGAAATGGGTAAGAAAGGGAGCAGTTGTTTATTTTTTGTGGATAAACATTTCTTTATTGACCTCTTCAGCCCTCTTCCTCTTTAAATCCACATTTTCTGCCTCTATTATGAACTCTTTATTCAAAAAGCAGCATGGCCTTCTCATGTTAAATTAACATGAAAGAAGAACAGCAAACAGCTAAACAAATTTAAAGGCCTGTAATCTTGTGTATAGCTCTCCACTCATCCAGCAGTCTGACCTACCCAAAGCCAAAACATAAACTCCAGAGACAAAGAGATCACTGTCAGCGATGTGACAGTGTGTCGTGGTTTGTTTTGAGCCCGGTATGTGGGCCATCTGGTTCCCTCCCAGGAAACCTTGTAGGTGGCTTATCAAATGCCAGAAACGCTCAACTCATCTGGCAGATTTCCTGTCACCGGACAGAAAACCCAACCTGCTGGTTAGAGGAAGTCACGGAGGAATGATATTGAGAAAATAAAGAAATTGTAAAAGAGGATGAGTCATGGGATGAGCTGGAGGAGATTCTGTCAGTCACCTTTCAAGACAAACAATATCAGAAGCTATTTTTAAAGCTTGGTATGTAGGTGTGAAAGCAAGAACTGCAGACATAAACACATTGTCAACTAAATTCAAAATTCTTTAAAATAGAAACTCAAGAACTTTTTTAAAGCTTTAAAAACATTGGGTGCCGGTGGTCTAGTGTTAAGTTTGCGCACCCCATGTACAAAGGCTGCAGTCCTCAAAGCAGTTAGCCCAGGTTTGGAATCGGACCTGTGTCCCGCATGTTAATCCCACTCTCTCTATCCCTGATTTCTGGCTCTATCCACTGTCCTATCTCTACATTACAGGGCCCAAAATAAATCTGTAAATTAAAAAAGTGCACCAGTGTCAATTGTTGTGACAAGAGCTCAGCCTTCTCGTCACATTGTTTTATACAACCCTCTGCTGTATGTCGCTGTGCTTTCTTCAGAGCGACCGCTGCACTACCAGGAGCGAGTCTTACCCATCCTTCACGCCTTTGGCACAGACTCCAATCTGCTCATCAAGAAGCATCTCGCAATGGACATGATGATCCTCTACTTAGGTGAACACGCAGACCATATGGAAACATAATGATTCTCTCTTCTTCACAGTTCACATTGTTACTATCTGTCAATCTGCCCTTCAGCCAGTAAAGTGGACGCATCCAAACACGGCAACATGAAATTCAGAGAAGAGCGAAGTATCTTGGGATTGGGACTCTCCTCTGGAAGTTTTCACGACCGATATTTCATCCTCAATTCCAACTCTCTGAGAATGTACAAAGAAATCAGAGTAAGTATTTACAGAGTTCATACATATCAAGTCTTCACTCTCTGTTCGTTCTCAGGCTAATTCACTTTGTTTCTGTCTCTCTTTGTCTCTCAGAGTAATCGTGCAGAGCGTGAATGGCCCGTAAAAAACCTGAAGGTCTACCTCGGAATAAAGAAGAAACTCAGGCCTTTCACATGGTGAGCACCTGAAGCACTGATGTCACTTCCTATCATCCTCAACAGCACTACAGAGTGGCAAAGCCGCAGCTAGAAAAGTGTGACCTGTGATACAATTTCAGGAAAAAGAAAGGAACAATTGAAGCCCACAGGGAAAATATCTACTACTGTCGATCATTCATGAAAAAAATCTGAAAATACTATTTTTTTTCTTCCCTGTAGTGTATAAAGAGCACAAGTCTGTGTGAAAAACAGTCGTGCTAAGAGTTATCGAGTCTGATACCCTTATAAATATTTTCAAACAGTGAATTTGAAGTGTACACCACTACTATAACTTCAGTATATAAGAAGTTATGCACCCATCCTCTGTTTGTGAGAGTTTGAATAATCCACTAAGCAAAATACAGGATTAATAATTTAAATGTAGACTAAAAAATCTTCAGATTTTAGACATCTTAGTAGTTATGAATGTACTACATAAGGCAACCACTGACACATGTTATAAAGAATCAGATTGATAAAAAGAGAGTCTTAAAACGGTTAAGAAGACAAGATTTTTACAAGATTTAGGAAACAATTGTTATTTTTTTAACATACTTTTAATACTTTCTTCTCTTTGTTTATTTGAAGCAAATGTTTCTTCAAACCTTTTCTGAAATGGCTCATTTGGGATTGTGAAAAGAGTGACCACAAGGGGGCAGACTGAGCTCATGAATCACAAGCACTTGAGCTTTTTATGATTGTTGTTGATTGTTATTGAACTAATCCAATCTTTCTTAACTGTTTCTCTGTCTGTTTTCTAGTTGGGGGCTGACAGTGGTGTATGAGTGTAAGAAACAAGAGAAGTCAGAGAAACAGCAGTGGTGAGTAAGCTGTCCAGAGCTTCGTCTGTAGCTTGTAGACCGATCTATACAAACATAACAGTCAGTCAAGACGTCAAAGCTGAGGACAGTCCTACTGACATTAAACAAGCATAGATGGTTCATTCCAAACTTTTCCCTCATCTGTGCTACATCCTAACCCAAGACAGATTTGGTACATACAGTTAGCCATCTTAATGCTCTTTAGCTATCTCCTGAAGTGAGTGTGGTGAATAAACAGGAAGAATGTAATTTTCTTATTTAAGTGTATTCATTTCTATCTTCTTCCTTCAGTTAAAGCCACATACTTTTTTTTTCTTTTTTTATCTCTCTGCAGTTGTGTTCAGCCTTTAGTGGTAATGGATTCAGTCCTCCTGTGACGTTCTCTGTTGATGCCGCCTTATTTTCCCTTAGTGGCAGCATAATCTTAATTTTTGATGCGCATGTAAACATGACCAATGTTACAAACAGCCAGCTGTATCTCTGTAGGCAGAGAAAACGGGTCAGATCCCTGCGTGAGAGTTTGGAAGAGGAGGCATATGAAAGGTCGTCTCCACCCAGGAGGGAAACGCACATGACTACACCTGTAACCATGACTCTCTTCTAATCCTGACTCTGTTGACGTGAACATGCTTCTGTATGTACACTACTTTTGTATATGTGTGTACATCCCTGTGCATCTCTCAGTGTGTGTCCATGTGTTCCTGTTATAGTGGGCTCTACTCTGTCAGCAGCAGACTTCAGCTCTGTTGTAACAGGAGCGCTGTTCTCGTCACGCTGTAGGCAGCAACGTCCCCTCGGTTACGCTTTGTGGCCTTATCGCTCACGGAAAATGAAATACGCACACCTGAGAGGAAGTGACAGAGAGAGGGGAATGGAGAAGAAAGATAAAGAAGGCATGCAGAGGAAGTGGAAAAAAGAAAGGCAATATGTCACACTGAAGAGGGAGAAACTGTATGTCAAGAATAATGTGAAAATATGTTGAAAAAGAAGGATGAAGAGCTAGAAATTTTGAGCTGACTAAAGGCTTTTCTTTTAATCTAATGTAGCTACCTGCACTCAATGCTCATTCTTGTCCTGTTTCTTTCCTTTTAAAACTCGTAGTACTTGTTAATTTTCCCAATTTGTAGCAGTATTTTATCAGCAAAAGGTAGCAGCCGCCATCCTTTCAACTCTAATGGACGTGGATATATATATATATATGTTAGAATATTATGTAGATTTGAATCAGTGTCTTTATGAAAATCTGCAGTGATAAATGAGTAGCATGTTCTTTCTTTGTAGCTGATAATGTTCTAGATTAGCGACCCAGTTAACGGCAAAGAAAGAACATGATTGTAGAACATAGCAGAATACAGAACTGTAGGTATGCACGCTCGAGTAGAGTCACTGTGCTGTTTCGTATCCCAACAAGCACTAATGAGCTCTGCTGGCCTTAATGATGTAAACTTGGGAAAAAGGGGAGGTGTGTGTGAGTGTGTGTGTTTTTTGAGGTGTGTTAGCATGTGTGCCAAATCTCTTGATGGTAGCTAAATTTATATTTGGTGTATTCTGCTCAGCTCTCCGGTCGGAATCAGTGTTTTGTTGCGTCTCAGTGGAGAGAAGTTGCATAATTGTTGTAGTATACATCTGTGCTCATAACAATAATTACTGTATAAATAAAACCTATTTATTCAGCATCACAGCATGGCTGATGGCTCAGAGGGCTCGATGACGGCTCCTTTAGTGGCATAAATATACACACACTCACATCTCACGAAATCTAAAACCTTTTTGTGGATACAAGAACACACTGAACACTGCAGGCACTGATCACTGTCTCTGATTGTGTCGTTTTAAATGAGGAACAGCAATAAGATGATGTGTCAATTTCTTTTAATATCTTTGACTTCCTCTCTCTCTCTTTCTTCTGGTTGTTTATCCACATTTCCCTTAATGCCTCTCTCCTATTTCCTCCCAAGACCTCACACACACAGTCTTCACACACACAGTCTTCACACACACACACACACACACACACACACACACACACACACACACACACACACACACACACACGCCACCTCCAGATTTTTATCACGCTGTCTACCTCACTTTGTCACCCTTTTTTTTTATTTGCAGGTATCTTTGCTGTGACACGCAGTCAGAGATGAGGGAGTGGTATGCTACTTTTCTCAGTATCCAGGTGCGATATTCACTCTCTCCCACACAAAAAAAGAACAGTCGAAAAGAACACCTCCCCTATTTTTGATTATTTAAAACTCATGAATCATGATATCTCACTGTTTACTACACAGCCTACTAATCCTGTTTTCACACTCTCCTCATTGTGGATGTGGTCATAACCGTTATGGAAGCAGTTTTGGATTGATTAGACTTTAACAGGAAAATTCAAATGTCAATGGGACGGTTACCTGAGTCTAAAACTTTCTTTTTCCCTGGCCACATTATTGCTGTATTGTAAAATCTCTCTTTTCTTCCTCTTACCACTTCTCCATCTGCCCGTGTTCTCATTACAGTATGATGGAGACGTGTGGCCTCAAGACGGACTCAAGCAGACACGTGTGAACCGTGTGATGCCGACAGACACGCGTCATGGTAACGTGTCGCTGATTCCACTGCGTGGCAGTGAGAATGAGATGCGGAACAGCGTAGCAGCTTTCAGCCAAGACCCGCTTGCTGTGAGTGGACCTACCAATCACGGGGACTAATCTCGGACAAACCGGGAAGCTCAGTCGAAAGCTCCTGGCTGATCAGAGACATTCATGCTGTTCAGGTGGTCCAGACCCTCAGCCTTAGTCCTCAGTGAGCAGAACAAATTTACTCTGAGCGTGTGCTCGTTGTGTATTATGTACTTTACATTTCCAGATCAGGAGAATTCTACCAAAGTTTAAATATTTGAGATGTATGACTGTGCATAGAAATGTGTGAAAACATGCACATTCAGTGATCTCTCATTATTTGTCTTACTCTTTCGTCATTTAGTTATCCCAAAAGGAGGACAGAGGGTGAGGGCAGAACCTGTGCAGCATCAACTGTCTCTGATCCATGATTTATCATTAATTTAACCATCATGACCGGATCTGGGTTCTTTAACTTTAAATTAGACTTTTAAGCTCTTTAGCATACGCTAGTGTGTGTTGTTTTTTTAAGACCAGGTTCCTGCACAAGAAAAAAAAAAAGACCAATTTGTGCCTGGCACTAAAAGTGTTTAAGAACCCAGACGAAGTTAAGAGGAGTTGACAGCTGCATCTTCATTTTGTAGGAGGTTTGGACCAAGAATCGACTAAACAGAATTTAGAAATGTTATTTTGGTGAGGCTCTGCCAAAGCTGGCTGCAAAACACCAAGGACAGAAATGAAGACTTAACATATTTGAAATGAGCTCATGCCTGCAAGCAAACTCTGGTTAATACTGTTTTTCAAAGCACTGCTGCCTTATCAGCTCACACAGTTGTATGCTTAACAAGTATCTGACAAACATCAACATTGGTTCTCTGGACTATATTTCAAGTCCACTGACATTAAACCAGACCTGTTCAATGGCATCAGCATCCCCACTTTCCATCTGTTCTCTTATTTTCATTTAAAATAGAGTGCAGCCATCCAAAAATATTCAGTCTGCACTGTCTTTGTGCTGAGGGACCAAATGTCCACAATCTGATGATGCAGTCATCTCCTCCTGCTGTTTCAGCCATCACATGCCTCTCATTAGTTTACTGCAGCCTGCAGCAGAACACAAGAATTCAACTCAGTCTGCTGTTACTTTCTCTGGCACCATCACCATGCCAGGACTGCTGTGTAGCTGCCTTCCAGATATTTTGTATTGATCATCGTTTTGTTTTTTCTGTGTATTATTTGTGTAAAGAGTGAGAGGAGGTGTGATTGCTTTGGTGATGGGGCAGCAGCAGGAGCTGGGTTATTTTTGCAGGGCGTTTGTGTGCGTGTGAGAGACTGACGGCACTCCAATGCAAAATCCAATTTTCCACCTGAAGTGAAAATTAATATTGGATGCTGGCCACGTGTGTTAGTTTGTCTGTTTGTGTGAGACTCGTGTATGTATGGGCCAAACAGAGAAAAGCTTTGACTGCTCTTGTTCTGACACTCAGGCTGAATCTGTGATGTTTGTAAAGACGGTTGAATGTCAGCGCCACATTTTTCACCACATCTCTATTACTCCTTCCTCACAGACTTAAAAAAAAATATTTTTCACACTCCTCTTATCTCTGTCACCCTCCCCACATCTCAAGTCCATCACTGTCTTCACCTCCCTCTTCTTTTACACCTCCCCAACTCTCTCCTTCTGTACTTCCCCCTCCCTGTCATAACCCCATTTGTTGTTTGTCTTTCAGCTCTTTAGAGATGTTCGATAATGGTTGCAGAAGCACAGGTAAGGCAACTTATCGCTCAGATTAGTTTGAATAACAAGAATACAAACAATTTGGCACTTTAAACTGAAACACCCTAAAGTTTGTGTGTAAAATGAAGGATTATCTCCCAGTTTCAGACTGTCTCATCCATCTGGCTGTGTATATGCATGTATGTGCTCTCAGACTCTTGCTTTTTGGTCCACCTCTTCTCAGCCGTTTAATGTCTGGTTGCCGTGGCTCCCAGACACTCAGTCTGGGTGCAAATTTTAAGCTTGACTTCTTGGGGGACATAAAGTTGCTACTGTATAGGTTAAGCCATGAAAGCCTCATATTTAAGTCTGGTGTAATATATATATTAATATATACAAGATGTGCATGTTAAAGTATAGAATATAATGCCACTAATTTGATTTCTTGACTCCTTGAAGATTTGGTGGTTGCCCTCAAAATTTGAATGACATCATCATTCTTCCACTGTATGGACCAGAAAGAAGGACAATATTAAAAGTTTGTGGATTATGGCCTTACACGTCTGCTCCTCTGAATATGAACTGGACCATAAAGCAAACGGACAACAGGATCACATGTATATTACAAACCGCCGCTGGTTTTCCATGCGCAGAAGAATTTCACTTGACTTGATGTACAGAACTGGAACCTTTTGATGGACAACAATCATGAAGTCCTGACTCGCATTGTGCTCAACGTGCAGGAAGTCTGCGCACAACATTTCACTGTTTGCATTGTTTAGTATCGTTGGGATACAATCACTGTGTTGCATTATGGGACAAAGGCATGAAAAGATATGCTGAGAGAAACTGTAATTTCAATTTGTTTCAGAAAAGACTTCTTTGGACCATTCTAGGCACAAGCTGTGAGTGCTGAGTTTGTTTTAACAGGTAATTAAACTTATTGACTTGCAGTTGTAGCTGAATCCTAATTTAATATGTTTGCTTGTTTTGATATGTTTACTCTTATTCTATTGCTTAAATATTGGTCTTGGACGCAAAGCTGATGTCTGAGATGACGATGACCTAATTTAGTCTAGAATTTGTTCTACTGAGACCAGGACTGAGGAGTGATAGGTGACAGGTGACAGATCTTTGTTACTCTGCAGGACTTTGCCAGTATGTTCAAACCTGCCTTAGAGTTTCTTTTTTGTTGCTTTTTGTTTGTGAATGGAACATTGTATAAATAGTTGTATTATAAAGTCTCCATAGTGTCTGTTTAAGGGTGTGAAGGAAGGAGGGGCATGTGTGGAAAAACACATTCTCCTTAGATTTAAAGAAGGAACTTCTTGTTGAGGGCCAGATGGCTTTTTACTTTTACATTTGGAAAATGTGATATAATTATTTACTATTTTTAAATCATATAAACAAATTTTAACTTAAATAGGTCACATACTGAAGCCTTGTTATTATTAGAGATATTATTCTGTACATAATAGTCAGTTTAGTCACTAACCAGCTGTATTTGTAAAGTTTTACATTATGTTTTAGTCATATTGGAATAAATATGTTCCTCATGCACAGCGTAATATCTTTGCAGCAGTTTGTTTTAGTTCATCAACGACTCTAACACAGTGCACAAAAGTTAAATTTAATGATCTGTAATAAAAGTGGATTAAAATCTCTACTATTTTTCTACTGTTTTTTGTTTTTTGTTTTTTTTCCCCCCGAAGAAGAGCCTCAAAACATTCTGTATGGACTGTAAGAACTTGTCAAAAGCTGCTTAACCATCTGGAATGAGCTGTCCAATTTTCAAAACCTTGTTTCCTGTGTGGTATCCTAAGGTGTGACATGGTTTAAAGTTTCCTTATTTATTTGGACGACAGAGAATGCTAGCTCCACCTCTGCTGGTAGGGCATAGTTATTTTCAACTGAAATGTATTTCTTTTTATTTCTGGCTTTATATAGTATGCCTTTATTGTAGAGACAGGACAGCGGATAGAGTTGGAAATCAGGGACAGAGAGAGTGGGGAAAGACATCCGTCCTATGAAAAGGAGCCATAGGATGGATCTGAACCCAGGCCGTTCTAATGGAGGACTATAGCCTCTGTACATGGGGCGTGAGCACCAACCACTAGGCCACCAGCCCCCCAACTTAATGTTATTTTTTACACTTTTCAAAGCAATTATTTGTGTTAAACATTCCTTTACTGTGTGTGTGTGTGTGTGTGTGTGTGTGTGTGTGTGTGTGTGTGTGTGTGTGTGTGTGTGTGTGTGTGTGTGTGTGTGTGTGTGTGTGTGTGTGTGTGTGTGTGTGTGTGTGTGTGTGTGTGTGTGTGTGTGTGTGTGTGTGTGTGTGTGTGTGTGTGTGTGTGTGTGTGTGTGTGTGTGTGTGTGTGTGTGTGTGTGGCCCTCCAGCCCAGACTTCAGCCGAAAATATAATTACACCCTAGACAATATTCATTCCCTCTCTATGCTTTTTATTCTCTTATCATTGTTTTCAACATTGGATCACAGTCAATGTACCATCATAAATTTTATCACACTAATCAAAGTTAGGTACAAGTGATAAAAAAACAAAAAGTATTAAATGATTCCAGTCTATTACCACAAACTTAAATTCTATGATCTTTTTTCTTCTTATGTGCACTCTGGCAAACATTTTCAAAGTGGGATGTCTTTCTGGAGTCATGAAGTGGCCTCTGGTGAAGCATAGGGAGGTAGTTGTACTTAATGTTCCAGTTATGAGTCCACAGGCCTCTATGTGGCCTCTCATAAAATTCCATTTTAAACAGTAAGTTATTCTAGGAAGATTATTCATTGTTCCTGCTCTTTAGTGTCTTCATGGTTTTTACTAGACTCTAAGGGGTGGTTCAGTTTGTGGAAGTTTTCTCTGCATCTATCTTTGCGACTTGTCTTCATGTTTATTAAAAAGTTTTCCTTTGAATAAAGAGACTTTTTAAAAACAGGTGTGTTTAAAAGGAGTAAAATGTCACTCGGACATATTGCATTTAAAATGGCTACTGCAGGCCAAATTCAAAACATTTGAGAGGGCTGTCTTCCCACGCCCCCTCCTCACCAGAGTCAATGTGCACACAGGTTGCCATGTTGCAGGCACAGAAGCTTCAGTGTTCAGCCAGCTGTGCATCAGTCTTGAAACCTTTCTGCGTTCTAACCTCTCTCTCTTTTTAATTCAAAAGGATGTCCAATATTCATCCTTTTTTAAGGTTGGGTAGATTCAGTCAAATGTGAACCGTTTAGTTTGCCGACTTGGGAAACCCAGGGGCGTCCAAAACGGCCTGTTGACAGAGAAGCCAGCACTTCAACATAGCATGTTTCCTTAATGTCTGATGAAATAGTGAGATCATTTTATGATTAAATTTAGTAGATATATTACATATTGGTCCTTAAAGTTACTGTCCCCACCTGCATTACTCGCAAATGATATCTGTGACGTCTGAAAAACAATCGGTTGAAGCCATGATGAATGTCTTCAATACATCACATTAATTCAATGTTGTAAAACAATGGAGTACAAAGAGAGAAAGGGGGTGATGACTACTTTTTGTAAGCAATCTTTCTGTTCTTCTGTTACTCTGCAGTTTTCAGTTTTGTCACCTCTGAAACTGTAATAAACACATTGAGCTAGTTGTGTGTGAGTGTGTGTGTTTCTCTTTGTGAACATGCCTATAATTACACTTTGTAGTCACAAGTCCTTTAACTCTAAATGTCCCATGGCTCTGCTTTTTCCTCATGGTAATAAACCTGCTTTTTACTTCAATGTATTTAAATATAAAAGTACAATCAAACACATACACACACACACACACACACAGGAAAATGTTACCCTGAAGGGTAACTTTCAAAAGACACATACTCTACACATAACATGTGTACACGTACAATAAACACAAATGTATAGGGACAGAAACTTTGGGGGCCTGCAGGTTTTATGACAATGTCATGCTACAGTGGAAAAAAAACATTAAGTGGAAGCCTATAGATGTGCTTTGAGGAAAAATGTCAGGAGTGTGTGTGTGGGTGGGGTACAGTGGTCATAGGGAGAGCCCTCCGGAGGTTTCCCATACGTGTGTGTGTGACTCATGGTGGTCCACCAGTTCTCTGTTCATTCTTCTAAGCAGAGTTGACACATCAGGGTCACTCTGTACCTCGAGACACACACAGGAGAGCCCCAACAGATTCACATAGGAGGCCTTCGCAATAAAATTCACACATAAACACAGGAGAGCCACAGGGAAAGAACAAACACACGCTAATGTGGCCTTTACTAGATAGGTCACAGCAGCAGTTCCATAAACAGAGGGATACAGACTAATGTGTGGGGTTCAGAGAAGGGGCACGGATGAAAGACACAGATGAATCCAAACTGGTGGAGAGGAAACTGAGGGGCCAACCTACAGGTGGGAAATGTAGGGGCCCACACCCAGGACCTGCCAGCTGACCTGCCAGCTCCAAAAAATAAAATGTACATTTTCCAGGAGCTAAGTGTGTCAACCCTCCTGAAAAAGACAAATAATAGGAGGGACAGCAGCAGCCACCTGCCTCCCACATAAATCTGGACATCCACCTGTGTGAGCAAATTTCCTTCATTTCCACTCAGAGCACACGGCACCGAGAGCAGTGTGAGTGAGTGACACTTCAATTGGCTTTCTGTTCACACTGCGCTGCATCCGCAGACATGAAAGCTTCTGTACCTTCTGAACCAAGACAACGATGATAAGCCAGCGTGGGTCTGAGAGCATAATGACAGACTGGGATCATTGTTTGTTTAGGTACACTAAACCTGATTTGTGCACAATAGAGCCCTAATCCTCATATTTTATCTTGAGATACACCACCTTCCATAAAGTGCCTGTCAGATTTGGTGAAGGGGGGGGTAAAAAAAAAAAGGGAAAGTTACAAAACACCAACAGAAACACCTTTTAATACAAGAATGGTTCAGAGCATCACTAACCGAATATGCATGCAAATTACAAAGAAAGGACTTAAGCAACAATGTTTCCTAATATTTATTTGCTTTCCTTCCTATTGTATTGTAATATTTCTTCAAGGCATTTATACTTTCATTTTCTTTTCAAGATTAGAAGTCAAACTGGCCTCAACAATAGTAAATACAGCACAACTTGAACTGAACTTTGGTGTTCTTTATGCTGCATTTGTTTTGTACGCTCAGAAGTGTTCCTTTTTCATTTGAAAAACTTTATTTGGAATACTGTTGCATTAGTTTCATAAGGGACCGATTATCTGTGTGTTTTTCTTCTAGATTCCTGCTCCTGTGTTTCTTTACCTGCGTCATGTGTTGGCCCTGCCCTAATTGAACTCACCTGTATCTCATTTTGTCCTGGATTGTCTTTGTGCGCCTTCACAGTTCATTGTTTGTTCCTTAGTGTCATCTTTCACCACACTTCTTGTATCCAGTGCCAGTGAGTGATTGTTCGATAGATTTACCTCTTCCTGTTTTCTGACTGCTTTTGACAGCCCTCTTGGATTTGACTGCTGACTGATATTTTCTGTCCTGAATCTATTGGACATTAAACTTTGCCTGCTTTTTATTTTACCCAGCCTTCTGTAGATTCAACATTTGGGGTCCATCGTCTGTGTGACATCCACAAACGTTAAGTCACAGTTATTGAACAGAAGTTTTCTTAAGTCAGACCTGTAACATCTGTAGTTCATTGGTTGTAATACATAGTATACAGTAGGAGTAGATGCAGGGCTATGCAGCAGACAAGTTCCACTTCAAATATAAAAAACAGAGGACTGCAATTTTGAAAAACCTTTTAGATCAGAACTCATAGTGACAACTAAGCAAGTGGTTTCAAAAATGCAGTTCTGTAACGATGAACCAGAATGTACAAATGAAGTGTTCAATGCTCAAGGATTCCTTAAAGAGGACATATTGTCTGCATCCTCAACATGTGCGCAATGCTGATAGCAATGCTGGCGCTACACGTGCAGTTGTTAATTTATATGTATGCATGTTCACATTCAGTTTGGAAAAAAACAAACATTTTATTTACACCTTAATTCTAATCTGAGTTTTGGTTTAAGCTTTGTCTAGAAATGTGAAACACTTATCTACTATGATTCGGTTTGATAGGAGCTAAATAAATACATTTGAATTTGTTTCCTCCTTTTAACGCTCAGTTGTCTTTAAAAGCTAAAATATGACTTTAACAGTAACTTTAACATCATTAATCATGCTCTTAATCATTAATCATCTCTGCACTGCCACATTGTTGAGCTTCATCTATAAATCATATTTTCTTGTCATACTGTGTGTCTTTCATTGCACCTTCTACATCCACCTGCGGTGTTTAGCTGCATGAGGTGTCAGTCCAGATTTGGGTAATGACTCCGCGCTCTGCCAGAACCTGCTGTCTCCCCCGTACAACTCTAATCCACCACTGATGAGCTGCAGACCAGCCCAACAGATACAAGCCATTGGATCTACTTGTCTGATTCATATTCAGTGCAAGTTGTTTTCTTTCTGGTCCAAGACAAAATAATTTCATTTTGAAATCTGTAGCTTTGTTGTCAAGGAAACCAGCGAAGCTATAGCATGGATGCCATCAGAAACTGATCCTTGCAGGATTTGTAATATAAAAGCAGAATAGAGGTATTACTGTGTTTTATTCTATATAATTTGTGGAATGAGCTTGCAGTATCTAAAAAGTTGCATGAGAAGGTTTACACTTTCCTCGAGGAGCATGTGTCTTTTCTGTCTATTCTCTTACCTCTGAGTTCAGTAGCAAGACTTGTTTGAAGCCTCCTTTCAATAAGATGAAAGAAGTGTGAAAAGAGACGTGTTCTTGTGAGAGAGGACAGAGTGCATCAACCTGCTGCCAACGTTTTTTGTTCTTTCTTGTGTACTGGATCTGTGAATAACTTGTCATTCATATTAATATAATGAGACATGAGAGATGAAAACAACACAACTGCATCACTCATCTTAAGAAAATGTGTGCAGCTAATGCAGAAAATAACTCAAGTTCAATTAAAGGTAAAACTCATGTAAAAAAAAAAAAATTCAAACAGAATTTGGATGTAATAACATGCTTGGTTTATAAAACATGTTAAACTCTTTTCTGTAGTATTTTTGAACTGCCTCTTCCCTTGTCTGCCAGTGGAATTGAGGTCAAGCTCTTTTCCGCCTCACTCAAAGGGTTTTTCAGATCTTAAATTTAAGTTCTAACAACTGACAGATCAGCATTAACGTCAGTTTTTAATACAAAGTCTTTACAAGACGGTGAGAAGAGAGATGGAGCTCATCCCGAGTGACTCTGTAGCTAGCGAGCCAAATACTGATGCCAATTAAGGTTTTCTGTTTTCAGACACTTACTTATTAAACAGCAGGCCCGGAGCCAATGAAGACCGGAGTATTTCACTGAAGATTTATACTTAATGTTACTATCAAAGCAGAACTTGAAAAAGTAAAACCGGTGTAGAGTTACATGAGAGGGAATTATAAAAAAGGGTTTGGTTTGCCTTTCAGAATACAACTTTGTGGATCAACTTTCAGAGCAGAGCATTTGTGAAGTAAAATTCCATTATGTTCACATCTGAAAGTATGGCACCAAAGGTATACTGGAAACAGCTCACATGACAAATGCACAGAAATACCAGACACAATCACATGTGCATGTTGCCTCTGTGCATGTCAAGTTTTCCACTACAACAACCCACAATAGAACAATATCAATATCAAACTGCATGGTCACCATTGATTTTACATGTGTATGCAATGTGCTGTACAAATACAGCTGTACAAATTGAATTGTATCATTACAGCTTGTGGTTACTTCAACATGCATTTTTAAATGCTTGCACTGGAGTCATACTATACACTGTATTAAAAAAGATGGACGACATGACAGCTTCACTTCAGTGAAGCCAAAACATTTGGAGCTCCCCCTACTGACTTGTTGCAGTATAGGTCATATTACCCGCTACCACCCGGTTAGCAGATAACTAGAAACAAACATGGTTTCTGTCATTATAGTTAGTTCTTATCATGCTGGCATTCATCCAAGTGTTCACATTTCTGACAAGTTAAGTTTTAATTAGTTATTTCATGTGATGTAAAACGGCATAATTAACAGCTGTGTTGATTAATGCGCCTCTGTGTTGCTGTGTGCATTGAATTCACAGAGTGGGGATGGGGAACGCACAAGGAAACATAACACACACTGACAAGAGAGTCATTAAGCTTTCCGTAACCACGAATGTCAGCTTCAAAGCAAAAAGAGAACGTGTTTTTTTCACAAGTAAGATAAGTTGTTTTGGTTTGCTGAAGGGACCTGATGTCAATACTGCAGTTCCCCCATCTGTACCCTAATGCAAAGGCTGCTGCAGTGTGAAATACATCAGCGCCCATAGCAGGGGACATTTTGGCTTCATTTTTGTACAACGAGAGGAAGTGTAGATGTGTCTTCTATCTTAATATACAGTCAATGTTTTGAACTGACTCGAGGACATTACATAACACAGTATGGGGCACTACGGGATCCTAGCTTGACCTTAAATGAGTTATAAGAATTTGGATGTCTTGTGTTTTTTCATTAAATAAACAGGAGAATAATTATCTGTTTCAATTCATGATTCTTTATGAATGTTATTTTTTGGGCCTTTTGCTTTTATTAGATAGGACAGAGAGAGACAGGAAATATAGGGAGGACAGAGTAAGGGAAGACATGTAGCAAAGGGCAGAGATCGGACTCAAACTCACAGCTGCTGCGACGAGAACTATATAGCCTTCATATATGGGGTGCACAACATAACCGCTAGGCTATCTGACACCCCATCTGTTTCAATTTCAAAAAGGACAGTAACCAGGAACTGTATTGTTCCCTGAAGGTTGTATATACACCGTCCGAAATAGAAGGAGAGGTAGCTTTGGTGCAAATGAAAAGTGACAACAGGTGTACTGCCCAGGCTCCCCAAAATGACCTCCAGCAAGCTACAGGTGTGCATGATTCAGACCAAACTGTCAGAAACAGACTCTGTGGGAAGAGAACCGGGTGCCAATGGCGGACCTGCTTATTCTGGTGTTCTCTGGCGAACGCCAATCGAGCTGCATGGTGCTGGGGTGTGAAAGCGTGGTCCCAGAGGGAGTTGGGCCCTCATGCCACCTTAATGGAGTCTGTTCTGACAGTTTGGTCAGAAACATCGCACACACCGCTAGCCTGCTGGAGGTCATGTTGTAGGGCTCTGGTATTGGTCCTCCTCCTGTTCCTCCTTACACACAGCAGATACTGGTCCTGCTGCTGGTTTGATGCCCTTTACAGCCCTGCTTGTGTAAGTCTCCCGGTATCTAGTCCATGCTTTTGAGACTGTGCGAGGGGAGCAATCCACACATATGGATGAGCCATCCTGGAGGAGCTGGACTACCTCTGCAACTTGATTGGGCTGCAGGTATCGCCTTAATGCTTCCAGGAGTGGCAAAGAAACTAACAGTACACAAAACTAAATAAGAATCAATCTTCAAGGATAAGGAGAGAGAACATGCAAAATCATTTCCTTTTAGGGGGTTATCTTGCTTTTGCCTCTATTGCACCTGTTGCCGCTCTCTATTGCACCCAAGCTTGTGAAATGGATTCACAATCACAATCGTGCTAAATGGACAGACTGAGGTCCCTGAAGTATAACTGACTTGGTGTTACACTGCGACGATTAAGTGTTACTTTAATTGTTGTGTATTAACATTTGCACTGTTATGACAAGATCGCATAATATGATCACAAGCTCCACAACCTCTGCTAAATGAACCATGAAGTGAGATTTTGTTCCCAATTAACTGTTTGAACAGGCAATGACCTGTGTTTCTGACAGCGCATCTGCTGATGGTGTCTTTCAGGAGAATCTGAAGTATCAGAGAATGTCAAAATTGGCAGTATATATATCACTCTTTATGAACACTAACATAAAGGCCCTACAAAAAATGAAGAAACAAACAGCATACCCTGGACTCTTACCTCCATGGTGTAATATAGAGTTTGTACAGCTATGAAATCTTAAAGAAACATAAAAGAAGCACACAGCCTGGAGACTTATGCTGAAATATCTTATTATTTATTGTTATTATATTTTATAGTGTTATTATTATTTTTTTTTTAATCTCTGACAGTAAATAAAGATAATAAATGTCAATCACTTTTTTCCACTCTGTGTCCTATAGTAGTCCAGATGATGTGTGAATGTGCTTGCATCGCTGACGTCAGAATGGAGTTGTTTAGAAGGTTTGATGTCCTGTTTCCTTTGACACAATACATTAACACCTCATATCCAATCACCTGCAGCCCACAGTAAAGCACATAAAGTCTTACACGCAATCTTCTCCAGCTTCCTCTTTGCCATCAACAACACGCGTGTTACTTCTGTGTCACACAAATATACTCGTACACTTCCTGAGTCCTGCAGCACTTCTTCAGCTGCGCTAAAGCTGTCATGCTTTGCTGCATCTGATTCTCGCCCTCCAGCCCCTCCCTTCAAGTTTATCACCAATTACTGGCCCCTCAAAAGAGAAAGAAATAAGGAGGTAAAAGGACCTTCTCATCCCCATAGCAACAGCTCTCTATCCCCCCCCCACCCCAATCAATCAGACAACGGCTCTCTGGCTGCTCTGCCTCAGCCCGGCTAGAAAGCAGACAAACCACCTTCAGAGGTTTGGTTTGCACCATTGTTTGTCATTTTAATCCCCCTTAGTCTCTGCATCTCTTCTTGGGTTTGCACTCGTTTCTCCCAACTGTGTAGTCATGTTTTGACTGTTGCATCTTGCAATATGAAATATTTAAGAGGTGGTTGAACATTTTGGAAACGGATAAATAATTCACGTGCTTGCAGAAAATTGAAAATTAGTAGGAAAGATTGACCGTAGCCAAATCTGTGAAGCCTAAACCAACAGCTAGTGACCAGTTATGTTAGCTTAGCTTAGCCTAGCTGGATTGGAAACAGAGGGAAACATTTAGCCTGGCTCCCTCAAAGGGTAATTCAGTGTTCACTCCAGCCTCTCAATATAGGCCTAGTTATAGGCCTAAAAGACAAATTGTTAAAAATACAATTTGTTGTTTTATGATGAGTTAAATGTCGCCTACAACTAGGCTATATCACAGGGATCTATTGTTTTCAAAAATAAGTTTTACCTACAGGACGCAGCCTGACTATAATTAAGGGGAAACAGCTAGCCTGTCATCACCAAATGATAACACAATCCTTTCTCTATCTCTCTATCTTGACGTGAACTGGAAACGGGGCTACACAGATAGTGTGTCTTCAATAAAAGACACCCCTCCATCTAGTATTTTTTTTTTTTAAATCAGAAGCAAAACTTAAGTGTTAATATGACTTTTTGTTATATGTGGAGTGAGTCATCTCTGATAGTGTTGAACAGCTTATTCAAATCTTTGGGCAAAGCTAAGCTAACCAACTGCTGGGTCCAAATACATGTTTACTTTACAGACATGAACATTTGTATCAAGAAATCTACTCAACTGCCACAGATCAGGATGACTAATGACGAACATTAAAAAAAAGATGCCTTTAAGTCCTATTCTTCCGCTAGTCTTCCTCACCCCCCCCCCCCCCCCCCCCCCCCCACCTGTTGGGTTGTCTCTCTGTGTTTTCACTCTTCTTTTCATGCCCCTCCAGTCCTCTGCCATCATTCTTTGACTTTATCTTTCAGTCAGTCCATTTCGCAGCACCTCCAGACAGAGAAAAATCAAGGAACATTTCGTGTCTGACACTCAGCTATCTCTTAGATACAGACACAATAAAGGAACTCAGGAGGAAGTGGTGGAGGTTGGAAAATGAGGACGAATGGAAAGAGAGATGGGCAAAAAGTGGAAGAGCAAGAGAACAGCATGGTGTAGAGGTGCAGTATAACATAAGGATAAGGTATGTTTCGGGTGGAAGAGGAGGATAATAAGAATGTTGAAAAGAGGTGGTAAATTAGAAACGATGAGGAAGGATACGCTCAGAGATATTGAAAAATAACTAATGTCTATTTGAGGAGGAGAGTATATTGAATGGAAAAGATGATAGGAAAAATGGAATGAAAATGTCTAAAATGAATTAAGATGTTATCGTTTAATAATACTCCAAATATGCTAAACTAATCAGGAAAGCCCTGCTGATGTCGATGAAGGAGGAGACAGAGCAGAGGAAGAGTATGTGTGTGTTTCAGGGGGAGCGGAGGGCCTTTGGAGACAAGTCCTTATAGTAGATAAGTCACACTAAAACGCTCTGGGCTAGTGCACCACAAGTACAAGTGTGTGTGTGTATGTGCACGTACTTGCAAGTGTGCGTGTATGTGTGTGTGCGTGTGAATTTAGGAGTATGGGTGAAACAGGATGTGTACAAGCTCCCCTTTATCGTTGTTCAGTTTAATTAAACTTGATTGACTTGATTAAAGAGCACACATACACACACTGACACACACACACACACACACATGGTTGTATACGCAGTCTCTCTATCTCTCTCTCTATCTCATCCACACACACACACAGTGCCGCAGGCCAGATGATGTCACAGTATTATATTGTAAAGGCAGCTGGAACAGTAGTGGCGTCATCTGAGCCAGCAAACACATTTCTTCCCCTGACACAGTGGCATAAATAAAACGTAGCTCTTTTAACATTTTGACAGCAAGTTAATCTTTTTTCTTATCTGTTTTATCTCCCTCCTTTCATTCCTCTTTTTTCCGCTCCCTTGGGTGCACAGAAGACACATAACAGTGATGTGTTTGAGCATTTCAACTGTTACTCTTCACTCTCAATCTGACTTTCATTACAAACTCTTGTTGTGGTAACAACTTCATTTTTATTTTTTATCTTTTATCAAAGTGTTGGTGCAGCAATAGTAAACAAATAAGGAATCAGCTTTTGAGTCCCATGCTGTCACCTTTCTGTGAAAAACTCCATAACTATGCTGAAAGACAGTTTCCTTGTTTACCTCAGCCAGATGTGGTCACTTTTTAAAAAAACATTTCTCATCTGATTTATATGTCTCTCTCAAATGTATTTAAGCTACTCAGGCAATGGTAAAATAATGTGATTATCTTTTTCTTTTTTCATTTCATGTTATGAAGTTCCAGTGACACAAGTGATGCTTACATTAATGACATTAATTACAGACATTAACATTACAGACATTACAGACATTACCAAAAGTTTCTATTGTAAGAGTTAGAGCAAACAAAACTTTTTTCTTTGCTGAAACACAGAAAGTTCCCGCTACTCGCTGATTATGGACCGCGTTACATTTAGTATAGATAAGAAACAAGGGAGAATGGATGATTTCAATGGCGATCTCAGACTGCTCATTCCAGCAACAAGGATGCTCATTTCTAACAAGACAGCGTGAGGCCAAACGTGGAGGATTATAAGATCTTTGATGAGGAAAGTGAAGGAGAGGACTTTCTAAACAAGCTGCAATAAAATGTAAGCCAGCATCATAAGCTGAAGGTATGCTACTTGTGTGTGCTGACAATAGATGCTTGTCATGGAGGAAATTAATTGCAGAAGTTGTGGTTGTTGTTACCTTTTAGATGCATTTGATTTGCTGATCCATAATGTACAGTTCGATTATTGTTTTAGAGCATGAGGCACACAGAAAGCTTTCAGAGAACAGGATTTTTTTAATCACCTGTCACCCATTCATAAATGTAATGACTATTTAATAACATTTATTTCAGGATTATCTATTCCTTTTTGCATTTTCTATTTTTATTATAACTCAAGTTAAAGATAAATAACCTTAATATTGAATGAATATATTGAATATAGCCTCATCACATCGGCCATGGGTTCGAATCTAACCTCTGCCCTTTGCTGTAAGTCATCCCCCACTCTCTCCTCCCAATGTTTCCTGTTTCTCTTCAGCTGTCCTTTCTTATAAAGGCAAAATTTCCTAAAAACATAAAAAAAAATGAAGAATTATTGTTCCCAAGAACTTCTTTTGGTTGCATTATTATAGCCAATCCGTGTAGCACTGGGTTGAGCCGCGGTGCTGAAAATGAAGTCATGAAGATAGACAGCATACAGACACAGGAGGCCCTCGTGCATCATATGTCTGTTGTTAGGATCAGCCCTCGGAGCACAAAGCCGCATGGGTGCTGTTCAGGGAAGGGGAGAGAAAATAGAAATGCTCTGCAGATGATGCAGCCACAGGGGCCTTCTCCTGTGTGTGTGTGTGTGTGTGTGTGTGTGTGTGTGTGTGTGTGTGTGTGTGTGTGTGTGTGTGTGTGTGTGTGTGTGCGTGCGTGCGTGCGTGCGTGCGTGCGTGTGTGTGTGTGTGTGTTTGTTATGTAAGCTGCTTGGGAAATACTGCATACAGTAAAATGAGGGAATGGGTAGAAAAATGACAATTTACATTGGCTGAAAATAACCCAGATTGCATCCTTAATCACACACACACACACACACACACACACACACACACACACACACACACACACACACACACACACACACACACACAGATACAGTTATTCCTCAGTCTAATCCCATTATGATTTCCTCAAATTCCTCTGCCAGTTTTCTTAATTTGTGCAGAACTTTTGACGTAGCAGCTGATCCCTTTTTTACCCTCCTCATCTCTCTCTATTCTGTAAAATCACCATCCTCTGTCTCGGCTGCATGTGTGCACATACAGTGCTGCACAGTATGTTGATGTGTGACGCACCTAGCCCCTGCTTAGCCGCGAAAACACATCAGCATTTTACAGCAAATGCCACCATCTGTTTGAGACTCTGATGCCTGGACGTTGTGTACTTATGCTTGTCGTCTGCACTTAAGGGATAATCCCTACTTTTACTTTTTGATACAGATGATAGCTGGGTTGAGACAAGAGAACACATTGAGCAATGACTGGTCTCCAAAATGTTACTGAATGTAAATAACAACACATTTAATGGTTTTTCAGGCCTTTCTATTTGGTTGGATAAGTGTGGGCTGAGAGATATCAACTCCTTAGATTTAAAATTTCAGCTGAAACAAGCTGGACTGTCAATAAACTATTTGGATCAGTGTTTTGGGAGGCTGCCTGTCAGGCCCTGAAGGCCCAAACATATCATGGGGTAAGCTATGAACACCTAGATGACAGTGCCCAGAATTATTCTATATTTCAGTTCTCTTCAAACTTCATGAGCCTGAATGGACCCTTTTTAAAACTTCTATCACAGGAGCAGCTGCAACAAGCCATAGCCAGAGGGTGGTCATTACTTGTCATTGTGGAAGCCAGAGAGCTTGAGGAGGTGCTGGCTGGAGACATAGACCTTTCAAGCTGGGCTGGCTTAGGCTCAGCAGAGAGAAGCAACAGACCAGACAGGCTGCAGAGCAGGAAATACAAATTCATGTATAGCAGAATAAGACGCAATGAATGAAGACTTCTGAACAGAGTGTAATTGAACTTAAATGAACTTAGTGTTAACTACAGCGCGAATTAGCACATTTTGTTTAAACCAGGTGCATTTGAAATATTTGTTAGCAATATATGATTGAATACATCCATGAGATTTTGATTAAACAGATAAAAAGGTCAGAAAACTAAGCTTTAAAACAACATCAAAACAGAACACTGAGCTTTAAAAGAATAAATGATACATGCATATGAGGATTTTGCATAAAGACTGGGAAACCTTCAAATGATTTAAGAGAACTTTAAATAGATAGTTTATAAGAATAGAAATGTAACTTTCAAAAAGCTAAGGCTATATTCCTTAACAATTAAATTAGATACACTCTTTAATTGTCCCAAATTTGTGAGTTTACCAGAGTTGATCTATCGTTACGTTAAACAGGCTTTTTGTTTGGTTGACATGGGAGTTAAATAGACCTCTCAAATACTATGAGCTACAGGATATGCATTTGGTAAGCATTTGAGCACGGAGTTGCATATTGTGGGGGCTAAATGTTTTCCTCCTGATTTCAGTTCATGATTCAGATTTCATGAGGATATTTATTAATTGAAGGTGTCATCATTAAACATGTGACTGTAGCATGAACCAAAATTCTTCTTTACCTGATATGAAAATGTCCTCTATTCGGCTCTGTGTTTTTTTGAGCATGTTAAAAGAAAATGTATGATCTATACTTTTAGGATTATGCATTACTCTCCAAACATCCTGCAATTAATTGTTGATAGAAATTATAATATATATGTGGGTGGGTTTTTACATGAACTGTAATTTGTACTAATACTGTAATATCATATGTAATTTCTATTAAAAATATCATTCAAATCACCTCCCAATATAACCGTTCCTTACACTGCATATCCAATCACAATTATTTGGTGACATTGCATTAACAGAAAATGAAAGAATGAGCACTTCAGAGTTGTTAAAATCAGTGGAAAAAAGAATGAAAACACACAAACATGTGTGTGTGTGTGTGTGTGTGTGTATCAGGCACTCTATTTTTCATAGATAGGTAAGACACACACACATACACACACACACACACACAAACACACACACACTGTACACACCAAGATACACAACAAACTCAGTGGGAATGACAATTTGAGGGCATGCAGCCAGAGAGAGGATATTATGACAGGCCAGAGTGACAATGACTCCCGGCTGATGGGGCATTCAGACAGTTCATACCCTCTCTCTATTTTTAACACACAAACACACACTTACACACACACTGACGTAGTGATGAGAAAAAGCCTGTTCTTTTTTTGAGGGGCCTGGGGAATAAAATCATTTGTCATGCTCCCTGGTTTTTTGTGTCTGTCTTCTACACATTTTTAAACCATTTGAGGCTCTTTAATGACTCAAAAGCTGCATGTCCACTAAACCTGCTCAGTCCATCAAGGACATCTAGAGGAAAAATTGAAAGGAACTAAACGGCAACACTGTGTGTATCTAGTAATAGCTGGGCTGTTGTGTGTCCCCCCTGCAGGGCTCAAAAGATTTCCCTGATAATAATGTTGAAGCCCAGCACAATATGTGGCGCTTTGCCTCCGGCTGAGACCCAAATAAATGATGTACAAGCTGCTCATGTGACACACCGTAGGGAATAAAAAAAAAAGGACTGAACTGTTATGCTGTGAAAATCAATGTTAAGATGAGAACCTGTGGAAATGACAGTCTTGACGCATGACTAACTGTGGTCAGTTGGCTCTTTGCTGACATGAAACCCAAACACTGTGAGGCTTTTGTTGAATAATGTCGGCAGATTTTCCACAACATAGCCTCAGAAAAGTTTCCATTTCAAATGAAGTACTGTATGACAATGCATCGTTTCATGTTGCCTGTAAGGTCTCCCACTCCAACACAAACTTGTCAGTTGACAGTTAACATTTTAGAGACTCTTAAATCCAGAGTGAGAAATTCTTCAAACCAGGTATGAATCTCACTATTTAATACATGTTTGACCTGACTGCTGTTAATGACTCCATCCTCCAGTCCCAATGCAATAGGATCATGTACAGTGGAAGATGAGAAGACTTGTTATAAATAAACAAAAACATGCAACTGATTTCTACAAAGATAAATCACTCAGCAGTTTCAATGTGCTTTGTGCCTAAATTCAGCTCACTGCTAGCTCACTTTAAGCTCAGTTTACAGACTCTGAGCCTTGATTCGCTAAGAAACTTTTTAAACCCTCTCTGGTCCTCTGATAAGTTATGCATCAAGAGAGTGCCCTGGCAGATGAAAATATTAAAATATGCACACAGAAAACAGTTCACATGAGGGATCTTTTTTTAAATTCTATGCCTAGCATCCCTTTTCCCAGTGTATTCTTCTCTATGTGCTGATCTGATGTAATCAAGTAGATGTTCTCTGGTAAAGTTCAAGGGGGCAGAGTAATGTCAGCACTGTTAAAGATCATAGAGGAGCATGCAGGAATACTGTATGCACATGTAGAACATAAAGTACAAGTGTACTGTGTGACAGTATAAAAATACTGTACCCACTTGAGAAGACAATCTGTATAAATATAAACAGAAGGTTACGTTTTTGTTCAGTATGGATTCTAATTAGGTTAGCTTCAACAATCAGGTTATGTTGAACCAATGAAGCAAAGTTTTTTGTACGGCTTGCATTAACTCTACACCAAGCCCTGAGCTAGATGGCCCTGAACTTGAGAAAGAAAAATCCAAACGTAGATGGATGAACACTCTGAGAAGGGGTTTAATTAGTTTGGGATAATTCAGCCCAGGGTCTGAGGATAACACTGTACAAGAACTCAACAGAAGATCAAGTGAAGATGGCAGCACCCATAGGGTTTAACTCTGTGTTGGGATGGATGGTATAAAGAAGATCATGTGGACCTGGAGGCAGAAGCAAGAGGAAGGAAGTAAAAGAAGAAGGAATGGGGAAAAGAAGCAGGTATTGTGGGCTACAGGACGGTATTAAAGATGTCAGGAAGCAGGAAGAGAGGGAGTGAGGGAGAGGAGAGGGAGGGGAGCTTAGGCTGAGAAAGGATGGGATTAAGATAAGGAGGGATAGATATGAGGAGTGAGAAATGTCGGAAAAGCATGGGAGCTCAACAGGAATTCATTTTCTTTATAAGCAGTCTATTTTTACTTCCCCACATTTCTTCACCCCTAAATGGTTAGTCCGCCACAACCCATATGACTGTTTCCCTAAAATACTGTCGTACTAAAATACTTACATACTGTGAATTTCTTGGCCTGGCTTTAAGCAAATCAGAGTACTTGTTTAAATCACTTATAATCACTATTCATATATAATAGTATACATATTAAGGATGGATTCAATGGGTCCATTCTGTGAAAGTTTGTATGTTACACTATTATCTATGTAGGGTGATTGGCACCAAGTTTTGCTTGATATCGGTAAAAAAGAAAAAAAGGCCTTTACAATATTTTAACTGTTTTATAAATTGCAAAATAAAAACGTATTAGAATAATATCAGTTAAATGAAGCAAGTCTTACAATAAGACATTCACAATCAAACTTTTTATTATTTGGGATTTAAAATCTATTTTGTTTTGATATAAAAAAAACCCTAATCCTACTGTTACTTAACCTGGTTCAGCCCTCTGCCAGCAACTCTGACACCACCATAAAAAATAAATGAGACAACAGTTCAGTTTGAGAGAGAACAGATCAGGCAATACATTTAAAAAATAAAAATAGATTGTGGTCACAGTTATGTTACTTGTGTGTCATCAACTGTGACAAAAGCTTTTTGAAATAAGAGCGCGGCTCATCAGGCAAAGACAGCCAGACAAACAGTAGCAGCAGTAGGGTGTTTATGGTCATTTGATAAGCATGCTATTCTGTGATGTGACTGTTGCACATGCACTTTGCAGTTTGGTTGGTTGAATGATATATTGTACAACTCTAGCCGGAAGAATAGATAGGTGCTTTAATATTCTTCAGCCTTACATCTTCCTTCATTGCTTGTATGTCCTGGAAATTTCTTCATGGGTCCTCCAGCGGATTAAGGCTGCTGCTTCCACAATGGAGACTATGAACATGGACCACTTGGATTCCATGCCCCCAACCTCCCCTGGGATGCACATGAAATTCTCCCAGAGTGTGGAGTTGAATAGCTTGTGGACAGGATTTTGCCACACGTTACCATCTGAACCAAGTCACACCACCAGTTGTTGATCAGTTGACAGCTCTGCATTTCTTCATCCCAGTGTCCAAGACGCATGGCCCCAGGATGATACAACCACAAAGTCGAAGAGTGTTCTGTAACCAGGTACACTAATGAACATATGCTCGAACACGGTATTCAATATGGTATTCATTATTTTGCTCACAATGGGCCTCATTCACTAATATGTGCATAGAAATGTTCTTACTCTGCACATAAAATAAGTGCATACGCAAAATCACCGTCGGATTCATGACACATGCGTACCAGCCAATTCTGTTCTCACCAACTTGCGTATGATAGTGACTCAGAATCATTCTAAATCGTCAGGTGCGTTCCCGCAGCCTGAAATCAGCATACTACCACACCCCCATCTCTCCATGTAAGGACATCCGATTGGTGTACCAGGACGAGAGCGATGGGTGGAGACACGTAGAAGTTTTTAGGAGATGGCCCCAAAAGGCAAAAAAGATCGGTGTGTCTGGGGGCTTAGATGCCGTTACAGTGAATTACATAGTTGCAGTAGGACGTGCATTGGCAGTCGGAATCAGCTGATCAATCATTCGTCACACTCTTCAAACATGCTTTGATGGTCTGATGTGCTCTCTTTTGGAGGCACCGGCTGCAATTTGCTTCAGTAAGGCTAGATCTTTTAACTTTCTTAGACGTAAATCATAATCATGAATGTTCCCTGCATGCTTTTAAATATAGGCTCCAAGTAATCTGCTGGTTTTGGTTACAAATGCGATATTTCATAGCAACATTAGTTGGAGTGGTCGACGATTAGATTTAAGATTTTAGATTAAAGGATGATAAGGCAAATATTTCATGATTATTTAATACATTTAGTCAATGTATTAGCTAATTCACATTTTTAATGCTTGTCTTTTCAACACTTAAAAAAATATATATCTATAAAAATATATTTTTTACTGAATGTATTTTTAATATGCCATGCATTTAGTTAAAAGAGTGTATGCTAACATTTTCTGAGAAAGCTGGTCAATCCTTTGTACGTACGCATGGTCTGAGGAAGTTCTATTTTTGTTCGCAGTGTAAGAACAAATTCAAGTCAGAATATATTGATGAATCCCAAATTTGTGCTTCGAACATTCATAACGCACGGTTGAAGCACATATTTGTGCGTACGCACTGTTAGTGAATGAGGCCCATTGTTATCAGTTTGTTTAGACCATGAAAGTTTGTGGTCCAAAGTTATACCCAAAAGTTTTATCTCTTGTACTTGTTCAATAGATATATTATTTACATTCAATTTCAGTGTTAGTTCACCTTTTAACTGATACCTTGACCCAAATACAATATACTTTGTTTTATCAACATTGAGAATGAATTTATTGGTTTTTATACATTCTAACACTAATTGTAACTCTTTATGTAAAATGTTGCTTATCACCTATTGATAAAGCAGCTGCATATATTGTTGAGTAATGCTCAAATCCGGTTCCTTCCCGACCAAAGCGGTGACATTCCGTGACCCTCATCATGCCTTTACCTGCAGGTGTTGGGCATACAGGGCAGAGGCTCCATTGCATATATTTGGGATGAGCCGCCATGGAAGTAGAACAAGCTAGGAAAAAGGTAGTCGAACAAGCTAGGAAAAAATTGAGCGGAAAGCATGGGGGGGGGGCTTTCTGTTTGGCCAAAGGTATAATGCTTTTGAGGTTGGATTGTTTTTGAGCCAAAATCTAACTCGAACAGTGTCAAGAAGGTCAAGTGGGAGATATCTCTGTGTATTATGTATAGAGGGGGAGTAAGGGAATAGATTCAGGCAAGGAAGTGATTCAGGCAATAAATACACAGAATAAGATAACTTCTAAGGCTTTGCTCAGTCCGACCCACAGTATGTGGTTTGAATCTACTCCAACAGAGGGAGCAGATAAATCTTTCCATGAGAAGGACGCGAGATACCCAGGCTATAGTTTAACAACAGCTTTCAAGACTCTTTAATTACTCCTGTTGTCCTTATTGTTATTTACAGCCATACTGTCACTCCATATGTTTGCCCCCCGGCAAATAGCTCACAGCAATGTTTCAAACACCAGTTATCACAGGCTGTTGGCAGATAACATTATCACTGATATTATGACTCAACAGAAAGCTATTTACCAATCGGGCCGTGGGCACAGAGAGGATCATAAATAATTAAGCATCCATTCGGTCGGCACTTTGAAATTCCAGGAAGTATTAACGATTGGAACTGTAGATACGGCTGCTCATAAATGTCAGTAAACACTCCAGGTTGGGGACAGAAGGTCTAATCAGGTTCTGGTGTAATCAAGTCGAGGAGCTGATAGGAGAACAACACTCAGTGGAGCTTAATCAGCTGAAGCGTGGCACGATTTCTTCTCTTGCTTTGTCAGATGTCAACAAGAGGATTTTTAGCTTCATGGTCACTCAACTTTTATATTGATGCCATGAGAGTTGTCCTTTCTTGTTGTTCTCTTATCTGACTCACAGGCCTTACCAAGGGAGGCTCAAGAAGAGCGCAGCGTCTGGTAGTGATATTGATCCCACTGAGCCATAAACTGAAGCACGTCTCACACTCTGTCTGCCTTTTTATTGCCAGATTAAACACACTATATTCACTTATATGCACTTTTAAACACATTTGATGTAGTCTCTAATTTTAGACTTATGCAACAAACAAACCCGTTTTTAACGAGGGGAAGACTGTTCAGGGTCACAATAATGGGTTGCTTCAGTTTCAATCACATAAGAGTTTCCGTACAAACAGAGCAGTGGCTGGCTGCTTTGCTCATCAGTCTCTTCCTATTTACAATAGCAGCTCTGTTCAGTGTGTTTGAGTAGAGAACAACGGGAACTTCCCCTCTAATAAAAATCAGCTTCACTGCACTTTATTGTTGAGCACTGGTCAGACACTGTCACATTACAGCTGCTCCCTACTATACTACCCATCTCTGTACTAAAGGCTATTTTTATTTATCTCTGAACACTCAGTGATCTGAGATACTTTAGTGTGATACATTTTAAAGTGGAAAATATGTGTAAATTCAATAAAGGCATAGCTTTGTCATTGTTCTAAAACCTCAACAGCAAATCTACAGATTACAAAAAAGCACCAGTCTTTTAGGGTCTTTTATGGATCAATCTAATCCTATGAACCAGTGGACTATATAAGTGCTATGCATTAGCATGTAAGCTATAAAACTGTGACTATTATTGTCATTGTCCTGAGTTTTTAGTGTTTACTTCCTGCCTTGTGTGGTGTCTTTTTTTTACTTCCTGCCTTGTGTGGTGTCTTTTTTTTTACTTCCTGTCTTGTGTGGTGTCTTTTTTTACTTCCTGCCTTGTGTGGTGTCTTATTTTTACTTCCTGTCTTGTGTGGTGTCGGTCCTTTGTGATTGTATGACCTGCCCTTATTGATTTCACCTGTGTCTTGTTAGTCTCACCTGTGTCTATTGTTTTCCTGTGTTCTTCAGCTGTATTGTTCAACATAATTTTCTGGTCTTAAAGTAAGCGTTGTTTTGCCTTTTTGTTTATTGAATTTCTTTTGTTTCTCACGGTCTCACATAGTCCATTGACCATATTCACAAGGTGGCCATTTTCTTCTTTAATCACATTAAGGGTGGGAAGCCTAAATCCTGTTACAAGGCAGGGCTGTTGTGTTTCTGGTTGTCAGTCGTAGAGATTTAGGCACATCTTGATTCATCAGCAACTGAAAGAAGACCATGAACTTTAAAAATCCAGAGGGACATTGGCGACATTTTAATTTAAAACAGCACATTGGATTACCCATAGATAACGTTTGGTTTGACAAAAGCTAAAGTTAGTTTCCAGCCATTTAGTAAGTAATACAACAGTTAGCTCAGAGTTAAAGCCAATATTCCTGTTTTGTAGTGTTTCACAATACAATAGGAAAGGCATATGTCAACCAAACTGTAGGCCAGGCTAATTTCCCAAAGAATATTATTTGCTTTTTAGTGGATTATCAATCAGTACGCCCAGAACTGATCACTTTTGCCCAATAACCTACACTACTTTGCATTACAACCTGGAAGTCAACAGAACAATTACAGTATTTAAGCTTCAGACGCTAAGCATGACATCAGAGAAAAATGGCTGACGTGGGAGTAAAAAGCATGGCTGTAGACTCTTAGTTGTTTATACTTGAGTAAGAAATAATAAGAATTTCTGTCATAAATGGAAAAAATTGGATGACTGATAAATTCAATTCAACTTTATTTGTATAGCACATTTCATACAAACGTAAACTCTATGTGCTTTACAGAAGACAAAGATAAACAAACACAATGCAAACTCATTTAAAATAATAAAACAAAACAAAACAAAAAACATAAAAAAACAAAATAAAAAATAAAAAAGTAATAATAAATGAACAAGTGGATTCAAGAGCTCATTTTAAACCAAAACATATTCGTAAAAGGAGACTGCACCATCCCATACAACACACTCACATACACCAGTTTCTATAGAGTGCTCACAGGGACCATACGCCAACCAAAGGCACGAGAGAAAAGCAAGGTTTTAAGACCACTCTTAAAGGAACTTACATTTTCTACAGACCTCTACAGATCAGATAAATGGAAATATTAAGATTTTGTGACTGATGGGTATAAAAAGAAAGTTGCTGTTGAAGTTTAAAAAGATTGGGGTCACATCCTTTTTCTCTACAGTCATTTCAAACAGCTGCTGTTCATTTATTGATGCTCGGGAAAGGGACTTTCAAAAACACTGTTAAGATGTGTTCCAGCTGGTGTTGAGTGTCCATTGCAGAAATTTCTTTGACCCGAGTCCCAGTGGACGATCTGTTAGTGCACATACTGACTGATCTGAGACCAGGGAGCCTCAGGCACACAAGTTCTGCTGGACAAACACACACACACACACACACACACACATACATGTTGAGACACAGCTGAGGACCATAGATTTGCACACCAGATGTGACATGTACACACATATCTATGCTACCATGCACACACTGGACAACTTGACATGTCACTAATAAGGTTCACAGTCTTCATCATTCTGTTGCAGCTCACCTCTCCTGACCCTTTCCCATCACTCTCACTCCTGCATTATCCTTCTCTTCACACCATGGTGTCACACTCTCTTGTTCTCTGTCTTCATACCCTCCAAACATCTTTGTGCCCTCAGTCTCGTCCTCCCTTGAGATTGACAGCTTTTGCCTCCTGACCTGAGATGCCTCTGTTGAAATCACTTCTCAGACACAGCCATGTCCCTTTATATTTTCTAATTTAGCGTTAAATAAATTGGTCACCACATCCCCCTGGTTAGTGGCTTCCTAATTGAGAACAAAACAATGACCTCCCCCCCAAGCAACATTGTAATTATATCCCATAAATATCATACTTTAAAACATGTTTAGCTATCATTGAAGCACAATTTACATCCACAGATGTGTAGGTAGACACATAGATTCTTATGGGGGGGGATGGACAGTGACGTAATTATGCAGACGCAGCAGATCTTATTTTTGGACCGCTTCTGGTCTTCCCCTCTTACAGTGCCAATTAGTTATCTTCTCTTTAGACAGTGATATAAAGATCATCCACATGCAGCAAATTATATTTAAATTTACGGGGTCTAAAGCCAATATAGGTCTCTAACTGATTAAGAGGACACTGAGATAATGTTTAATTTTTATGTCACACACAGAGACATTAATCAAATGATGAACTTCAATAATATTCCGAGCAGAGCCCTAACTTATATTATCTTGAAAAAAATATATATTTGTATGTTAAAACCCACTTGTTAATTTTTTGATCCTATACAACATACTACGGTGACCGTATTGCGCCAATTATTGTTTTCTACTACTGCTGTGTTGTCCTGTGCTTTCTCTAGTCACTTTTTGTAAAGTGTCTTGAGATAACATTTGTTATGAATAGGCGCTATACAAATAAAGATTGATTGATTGATTGATTGATTGATTGATTGATTGATTGATTGATTGGCCCTGACAAAGGCTTACAAGGTGTAAGGGGAATGAATAGGGGGGGGAAGAAACATTGTCTCAATGGTCCAATACATTTTTACTTTGTGCTGCATGGCTCAATCAATGCATCAAATAACCTCTTCCACCATTTACAATTCTTTTCACATCAGTAAACTCAACCCATTGTAAGGTCTGTTACCATTCTTCCACCAAGTAGGATATACAACATAGGTTATAACATGTACCTGAAGCCCAGGGGATCTTTGGATTCAGTCTATAGGTCTATAGCCTGTAACATACGGTACATGTTGTTGTTGGAACTGATAACTTGACTGCATTGCAGCTTGCCAGTTTAAGGGTCCTGGTTATTAGTTGGGCAAACAAAACGTCATGGAAGAAAAGTTACATCTGTAAATTTTTCTTTTTTGTGCAGTGACAAGGAATAATATTTAAAACTAAAGCCATTACATCAGTCCAAGTATCAGAAAGAGAGTCATAACATTTTAAACCTTTTTTTTTGCAGAACTGAACGTATTCATTCTTTAAAACTTTGTCAAATTTGTTTAGTGGCCTTATATAGTGTCGCATTCATGCAGGTGTTTGCAGTTATGGCTGATTAGTTCTCCTCTCAGTTGGAATTTGGGGGAACTGGTAGAAATTGCTTGAGGTCACCAAAGTCGTTAACTGAAAGGAATAATAGAGATGATGATGATGATGATGATGGAAAACAGATGAAACTAATCAGATCAACGTTATGCCAGTGTCAAAGATGTCAATCAATCATAGTCTGTGCATGCTCATACAGCTTTGAGTTGAGAACTAATCAGAACAATAATTGAAAACACCTGTTAAGGTAAAACATGGCTGTAGGCTAACAGGAAGTTCCATATTTTCAGATGTTGGCATGGTTTGTTTACATAAAATAGGCTTCTGATTTTCTATTAGTTTTATGTTAATGTCCAGAGATCCAATAGTCTTCAGAATGTAAAACATCTGACATGTGCTTCACTTGAGGGATATTTTAAGGTCTTGAATGTCAACAAATATTTTAAAGGCTCCTGTTTCACTAGGACTATCTATGTGTTGCTCTTTAGTGAATCACTGCTGCTTCCTTGTGTGTACTGGAAAAGCCATATAAGGCAGGAGATCTGTGCTGGACCTTGAGACCTGAGTCCAATGCTAGACACAGAGGAGTCCTACGGCATGTAGTTTATAGTAAAGAAGAAGAAGAAGGAGATAAGATCTCTGTTTTGGAGAGGGAAGAGGGAATAAAGTTTTGAGGTAAACTTCAGTAAGCAGGATTCATGGTGCAGAAGAAGAGCATGGTGGGAGTTGTGTGAAAATGCGCAGCTGAGGTGTGAAGATAGACTACACCGTGAAAGTTGAATTTTCACGACAACACAACTTTTTTTTTTTTTTTTTTTTTTTCTCACGGACGAAACAGCGCGTGCAAGTCACGGAAGACTGTGCATGACCTCAGGAAGAGCACGCGAAAGAGTGACGCACTTCAGAAGCTCCTGTATGACACGCGCGTCTGTGTGTTGTGTCCATGTGGCGTGAACGTGAAAACACCGGCTCTCTCTCCCTCTCTCTCCCTCTCTGTCTCTCTCGCGCGCCGCTCAGCCGGTATATCCTCGCGCGCCACAGCTCTAGTATCGGTTACCGGGTCCCGACCAATCCCCGCGCGCTGTCAGAGCTCGAGAGGAGACAGCAGCGGAGAGAGGCAGACAGAGAGGGGGGAGAAGGCAGGAGGAGCACACACCCAACCAATTCTCTATCTCTCCATCCGCCGTCTATCCTCCGTCACCCCCCTCTCGCGACACAGACAACAACTCCCTCCCTCTCCTTTTCCTCCCCTCACCTGTCAGGTTCTCCTGACTGCAGCTGTTTGGCTCAACTGGAGAGGCGCGAGGCAGGATGCGCGATGGGACAAGCGTGTGGACACGCGCTCCTCTGTCGTAGCCAGCCACCGTCCTCTGAGATGTAAGTGTGTCTAAATAACTGTGTGTTGTGTTTGCGTCTTGAAGCTTTCTGTCTCTTGCAAACTGAAAGGGGTAACGAGACACATGGCGCACATTGAGCCCAACAGAGAGCGATGGTGTAGTAGTAGTGTGAGTGTGACCTGTCATTATTCCCCCTGGCAATGTGAGCTGTGCACGCGGCTGTCAGTAGGGCTATAAACTGGTGGGCAGTGCTCTACCTCCATCACACTGTAATATCACTTAAATGATCCCATGGTGTTTCTGTCTGCCCCTCAGACGCTTTAGTGACCTTATCATGCCTTTGTATCTTCCAGGGTATCATAACAGCACTCTGACAGGCTGCTCTCACTCTTATATTCCTACTGGGACAGATACAGTCGCTCTGTGATAGCCCTGCTAATTCGATTCTGTCCATGGCAGGTTATACTAAAACGATTTTAAAGATCTGACTTTGGGCAACTCTCCTTATCATACATCACTGTTTTGTCTGAGCTGAACCTTACTGTTCAGCACAAAACCTTGTAAAGTGCTACTTCTTATACCCTTTAAAGTGTTATACGGTTCAACTCTTATCTTTAAAAAAAAAGGTAGATCAGGTATTAGCAAGAAATAAAAATTTAATCCACACATTTAACATTTTACTTAATGAATTTCATTTGTGACTGCATGCTATAATAACAGTAAAGGACAAAACCAAAGAGGCAGTCCACAGACTACTCAACATGTGTCCCCATTATTAATCGTGTTTGCTGATTTTTAAAAAAAAAAGTTTTTATGATGAACTTGTTTATTATTCTCCTTCTGTGCAGTGCCCCCCCCCCCACAAAAAACAACAACAACCAACCAAACTAAATTAGCAAGCTTGCTTAAAACAAGGCTGTTCAATCTTAACCCTGAGGGTTTTTTTTTTTTTTCAATGAAAGTTGACATTTTGGAAAGAAGTTGTTTTCACTAGACTGTAAATAATGTGCCATGGTTCAAAGGGCTGACTTGATCGTTTTAACAAGTTTGATGTGATAAAGCAGCCAGCCCTGCATAATGTCTTTACAAAGTGTTATACGCTGCTGAGCCTTTCTCAACGGCTTGCTAATGAGAATCTGTGATAATTGTTCAAAGAATTAGTTGTGTCGGTGTCACAGCCTTTTTCAGTAGCATAAAATGAACTTTTAAATGTAAGGACAACACTCAAGTCATAGCTTAATGTTAGTTAAATGGGAAATGGACTTGAGCTTATATAGCACTCTTCTAATCTTTTATACTCAAAGCGTAAAGATTAAATCTCCAAACCATAATCAGTGGATACGTAATGCATTTTATTCACCTGAAGAGAAGGCTTCTCATTGGAAATTTTCTCAGCAGTTCCAGGAGTAAATAACCCGCCTTGTAGAGGAATAATGAATCTGCCTGGAAGACGTCAGTGATCTTTGACACACAATTAGTCTCTGTAGCCGCTCTCACTTGCTTCCCTAGTGCTCGAGTCAGTTTTACTCAGATGCTGAGCATTGCTGGTCTTAAGTTTAGGTCATGAAGTGAGATGCTGTCACCAAGTAGCTACACGTGAGCAGATGGGATGTCTGTACAAATTGGGATTCGACCCCTCTTTGTAAATGAGCATCATTGTCGAATATACACATATGGCTGAAAGCAAGCTACAGGAACATTCTCAACCTTTTGTGGTTCTATCATTGGGATTGTTTTCTTGGGTCTTGGATCTCTAGATCCAATAGTGTGTGTCTTAAACAACCTTTATAGGAGAAGATATTTATGTTCAATTGACTGTATTATTTAGCAACATCACCCCTGTAATCAACATTTGGGTGTGTGTATTTGTGTGTCACTGCGTGTGCACGAGAGGTCCTGAGCCTGAAAAATATAGCAATATGCTGGACTGACGCCAGGAAGTCGGATCCCCACAGCTGAATAGATAATCTCAACACACACTCAAGCACACAAACGTACATAAGTACACAGCAGCAGCAGAGTTGTAACTCGACTCCTGATGATTGAGCATGTGTATGTGTGTGTGTGTGTGTGTGAGAGAGAGAAAGAAGGAGAGAGGATGCTGACGATGCACTGTGTTATCATCAGTAATGGGCTCATCAATACTAAAATATTCAGAGGGAGGGAGAGAGACAGGGAGGGAAGATGGAGGAAAAGAGAGCAGAGAGAAAGCCTTATGTATTGTGTGTTTGAATGCTTTAGCTCATATGGCTTTGTTAATCCTCAAAATACTGTAGGTGTGCTCCAGCGTAACACATTGTGTAAAATTTAAGATCAACTGATTTCCTTCAGGTCACAAAGTCCAGGATTTGTGTACATCACTTACTGTTTTAACCTCCATATTTTTAAGGGTGTCATAACCATAAACTGTTTAAAACATGGACCAAGTCTCAATGACAGAATGAATTTGTTTCTCAAGTGGAGTTTTAAAGCCTAGCTGTGGCGGTCGTCATAGTGGAAATGCTCACTGTTACTACTATTTTTGTATCAGGCTGTTGAACATGTTTATTTCAGCTGTCAAACTATGCATAGACTTTCAGGGCTTTTGGAGCAAGTGGACACTCGAAGAACTCCAGTTTTTTTGCAAACCATCCCGACCAGAGGCTGCAGCTTTGCACAATATTAATGTCATTATTTGGGAAATACTGAACTGAAAGAATATTCGGTCACATGCTCCCAAATATTTCCTACAAGAATTGTGCAAAAGAGCTGCAGTAAATACTGTTACTCGACCAAATTTAATAATAACCCATTCTACTTCCAACAAATCCTTCATAATAAAAGACCTTTATTATTATGTTGTTGGAATGCTTTTATTATGAAGAGCCATATCAGAAAATGTAGTGGTTTCAGCAGCAGTTTAACACAACTCTACATTAGAGAAATGTTACTTAAAACCACCGGTTTGGAAAAGGGGGAAAAGAGGGGTCGTAGTGCATTAATATTCAAATGCGCAATTCCTTGTTATGCTGTAATAAATCGTAATATGAATCTGAGGTCTTATCGTCCACTACTACATGAACCTAGGCTTTAGTGTGGGAACGGGGACAGATTCAGAATTAGTTACAGCTCTGGTGTGAGTTTCTGCCAATTACAGACTGAAGGAATAATCTCTATAGCTCAAAAATATATCTTAAATCACAACCATTTACTGGAGAAAGCTGGAATCACCGTATTATACAGGAGTCTGTTCTGGTTCTGAATAGCACTAAGGTTATCGTTGAGAGATAACCCCCAGTTCAAATACAGCGTGAAGCACACAGCTTTCAGATATCTGTAACACTGTCTGCTCCATACACTTCAGCTTTCAAAAGAACAAGTATAGGTAGTTGTGGAGGTCACATTTACCCACACACTTGCGTAAAGCACAAATGTAGTAATGCAAACAAGCTGTTTAAGATTATTTGAAACGCGTTATCAGAGTAATTAGATGTAATACAACTGCCCCTGTCACTAAAAGAGAGGAAAACCTTTTCCGTCATTAGTTTTCGTTTAGTGTTGTTTGAGTCTCCTTCATTCGTCCTGTTATCTAAAAGTAATTTCCTTTTATCCTAATTGAATCACAATACTAATCGCTATTGATGGTGAAAAATTGGATCTGTGCATATTGTCATGCATACTCAGTGCTACCTAATTGTGATGTAAATGGCTCCAACTCAGAGTCTACAAGGTCGAGACGAGGAGGCAGCTATGTAGAGGGACAGATGTTTATGTTGTTAAGTTAGGGCACTGGGACGACTTCAGACACAACGGAGATGTACAGATGCACTTATTAAACAATTCAAGTACATGCATGTAATAAATGACCTTCTTTATATTTCATGCTAAAACATCCCAGTACTGGACAAAGCTGACATGTATTTTCCCCCCTCATACTTTTTATATTTATTCGTCTTAACATTTATTTAATTTATTTTATTTTGTTCTACTGATATTCATGGCACATGTAAGGAGCGATTATGTTCACAGTTTTATTTTAAACAGAGTAAGTTGGTATGCCGTCTCTGCTGTTTCTATTGTGGGTTATTCACAAGAATAGAAAAGAGTGCCAGCTGGTCACTTGTTTTGACTGTTTTCTCACACCTTATTAGGAAGTGTTATTTTAAAGACTGAGGCTAGAATTACTGTTATGTTGTGTTTCAGGTTTTGCTGTTGCAGAATTTAAGATTTTTAGTAGGTATCATGTTTGGTTGAGGATAATTTTAAGGTTGGATTAAATTTTTTTACACTTTTGCTGGGAATATGCAGCTCCAACTGGTGAATTGAGTTCATTCAATACAATGCCACCACAAGTGTGTGTGTGTGTGTGTGTGTGAGAGAGTGAGTGGGGGTTGTGTGTGTGCGTGTGTGTATGTGTTTGAGCCTAGAAGTGTTACAGGAAAATGAGCCTGACAGCTCCCATGGTTAGCTCCAGCAGCTCCTGTCAGCCTTCTTATCTCTATGGACTGTTGCCACAAACAGGTGTTTCTGTGTGTGTGTGTGTGTGCGCAGTAGGATGTTATAAGAGTGTGCACGTTTCCAAATGTGTCAGTGTATACAAGTTACAAGTGTGAATGTGTGTGTGTGTATATGACTACATGTGTATATATGAGTTTGAGTTTTTAGCGTTTTTTTTTGTCAGTGTGTGGTGCATGCGTGTGTGTGTGTGTGTGTGTGTGTGTGTGCAGCTGTGTGTGTGTGCAGCTGTGTGTGTGTGTGTGTGTGTGTGTGTGTGTGTGTGTGTGTGTGTGTGTGCAGCTGTGTGTGTGTGCAGCTGTGTGGGACATAGAGCTTTTAATTGTAAAATGATATCAGGTATCATCATGTGCATGACTTGACCTTAATTGATAGGCAGCAGAGGTGTGTGAGTGTACCAGCTCTTTACTCATAGCCTGAAGAAATAATAATGTTAAATAAACTTGGTGTGACCTGGCAGAGAGACCACAGTGTTTCCCCTACCATTATATTAGGGGGGGCGGCTCAGTCATTCTGGTTCGAAGGACAGGGTATAAAGGTAACAAACAACGTCAGCCATCTGTTTTCCCTTTGTGGAGTTTGCACTCCTGCTAGCTACAGTACGGTAGTTGAGCTCTCAGTCTACAGTGAAAGTTGTGAAGTAAAAACAGCCTGCCGACTTCGCTTGGTCACTTGTTGACTTTAATATAGGAGTCTTTCAATCAGTCCAGCACTCCACAAGCTTTATTTGCCATTGGCTTTGAATGTACCATTATGACCTCATGAGGGAGAAAAGATGGTAAGAAGTGACGCTGCCAGCCTTGTCAGCATCTCTGTTTCCCAGCACAGCTTGTAATACTCAATGCATGGAGATGATATTTAAAATGAGCCTGATTGCGTGCAGTGGGTGATGGTGGCGGCTGCACTCACGGTAATGACGGCGTATGTGTCAGCATTTTATATTGGTCACACGGGTATATAGGATGCAGCCAACTTTTTAGATGAAAGACTAGGTATTAAAGGTGTATCTTACACACCATGTGACGTAAAAGTGACAATTTGAGGCAAGTAATGAAAATGATTGAAAAAATGGCTGAATGGCTCAATTATTTATGAATAACAACGAACAAAGATATAAAAACTTTACAGCTCAAATGTTAGTTTCACAATGTAGCAAGGAAAGACCACTTGTCATACATCCTGTTTGATTGCTTTTTGTGTTTTGTTCTGTTCATATTTTGGACTATAATGGCACTGTGTGTTACCCTGTTCACCCTGTTGGCTTCACCCCCTTAAAGTCCAGTTCGTTTGACCAGTGTGACCTCTCCGTGCCGTACTCAGGCACGGTACACTTCCTTGGCCATGGCACGCTTTGGAGAGGTGTGCTTCGGCACGGTACAGTTCATGAACAAGCACAAGCACGCGGGTTAACAACGTTGACAGCCTTTATTTTGAAGACATCCGGAGTGTTCTGTCTGTATCTGACTAAAATTACTCAAAGTAAAGACACAAAGTAGCAGTCATGGTGGGAGGGTGCTTAAGCACGGTACGACAACATTGTCAGTGTGACCGCTCTCTAAATGGTTAATGGACTTGAGCTTGTAGAGCACTTTTCTAGTCTTCTTTTCAAAGCCCTTTTTACACCCAAGGATGCTGGGGAATGAACCCCGGCCTTGAGACACTACCAACTCTACCACTTTCATACACTGTCCTATTTACCTTTTTTTAAATCTTTATTTCTGATATTATAAATATTTATCATGTGCTGCTGATGTGAATCTACAGATGTTGTTTTTGTTGCTGCAGATGTTGAATCAGTTATTGCTCTTAAACTAGCTGCAGATGATTTTGCTCCCCTAGATTCAGCAGTTTGTCCACCCAAACTATAATGAGGCTGTTACACTAGTCATTATTGTGTTTGTTAGTGTCAGAATTGTTTTGCTCGGTGAGCAGCAGAATGTGTTTCTGTGTTCCAGCTCCACTTGCCCTGACTGCAGGCCTTTTTCTTATCGATCGGCTCTATTGATTCACTCACACAGAGATAAAGCCACTGACAGGCTGTAAGTGTCGCATTTGAGACATTCAGGGGTTTTATGACGCTTGTAGTGCCCAATGAAATTACTTGTTACACACACACACACACACACACACACACACACACACACAGACTGTAGAAACACAGACTATAGATAAAAGATACTTGGGAAATAGACAACAGTGGATGCAAACACAAAGACACATATTCCTAATATACTGTAAACATTTTAATTAAACTTTGATTTTGTTTCTGTCTACGGGCTACTGTACAGCCACTATGTTTACATGAACTCCATTAGCACTCAGCGGCTATTTTTATGCTGATTGCCAAATGGAAACATGGTGATGATTATCTGATCACATGGGCGATAAACTATTGACTGTGTGTGTACAGTATCTATCCACCCTCCCTTCTTCTTTATGCCCCCTGTTGGTGGTATAGTCTTATTTTTATTTCCAGCAGACTAACTGTCAATTTTCTTTTGCACCACAATTGTGTGTCATTGTCTCCAGCTACCCATTTGTCCTTTTTTCTTCATTTTCTCACATCTCTGACCCAACTTTTTCACCTTTTCACCTTTGAAATCTCACCTGCCAGATGCAGACAGAGAGAAGGAGACAGGTGTGACAGAGGGGGGGAAGAGGCTGGAGAGATGGCTGGAAAGGGGAAGGGCAGGTGTTTTGTCCAAAGCGTAGGCAGGGTTGCCTGGCAACTAATGGTATCACAGGGTACCCAAGATAAAGGGGTGTTATATTCTATCAGACCTGGATGTTGTATGTCCCCCTTAAAATTATCTGTAAATCTGACTTTTAATGGTGTTGCACGTGTCATCTGTGCAGTTGTTAGTATGACTGCATGTGTGTGTGTCTGTAAAATGTGTGGGTTTATAAAGGTGAGTCTACAGGTTAGGTGGCAAAGGAGAGAAGGCTCATGTACATTACGTATGTCCAGGGTTTTTTCTGCCATCATTTTTTTTCCAGAAATACGGTTCAATCAATCAATCAATCAATCAACCCACTCATCTCATAAACTAATCTAAACAGATAAACATACAGACTGTACTGTATAACTGATTTAATTGTTTAATGAGGAACATTTTTTAATGTTTCAGCGTAGGTCTATAATGTGACTAATAATGAGTTCCCATACCATTCCTTTTATTACTGGCCCTCTGGACTAGTGGTTGTTTGTCGTTCTTCTCAGCATGCTGGTTTTCATTCTCACCCTTTAATGCAGACTCATTTTTACCTGGACACCCGGTGATTGCTTTTGATTGCTGCACGAATAGAAAGCCAGCAGGACCATTGTGCTCCCCACTGCTTTCTGCCGCTGAGAAAGGATGAAGCAATACATTTGAGAGCAGAACATCCCACAGTGAATTTAGCGGTTTAATACTGTAACAGCATGAAACAATCTAACTGTTTTGTTTGAAATATACAAGTGTCTGCTATCATAGCTACTTCTCCAATACAATCGCTCACATGTTTTCATTTTTGTTAGCCTCCTTTAAAGAGGACATATTATACCCCTTTTCTACCTTTCAAACAGTCCCCTGTGGTCTAAATGAAACATCTGTGCTGTGCTTTGGTCAAAATACAACATGGATCAAGCACCAGAGGAGGTTTGTGACCCCGTATAAACCAGCTCTCTCAGAACGCTCCGTTTTGGTGTGTATCTCTTTAAATGCAATGAGCTAGAATATTTCAGGCGTGTAGCCACTGAAATCCTCCTGAGTTGTTTGTTCACACATGCACCTGTCAACAGGAGACTATCCCTTTAGGATGGAAGGGCTTGGGGCTGTCTCAGAAAGGCCTGATCTGAAGAAAACTATGCAAAAGTGGTGGACATAGCGACAGTCGGCTTTACGACATTATAATGAGATTTTTTTTGCCTATGCTACTCGAAGTTCAAGCTGAGAGGAAGAGCAGCAAGAACATATATCAACTCGACTTCATGAGGAAAACTAACTTGGGGGCTGGCAGAGTGAAAAATTCAGCTGTTTGCTTTCATCACCCTGAAAACTTCAGGAATGTTGTTCATTGAGGAATGAAGTGTGAAAGCACAAATGTTCAACCTCTGGCAAAAGATAACAGAAAGAAGTTCAAACAAGAAACCTGACAACAGATAGTGTAGAGGAAAACAACATTTTAAACATGAGACTCTTGTCAAGTTTTTAAAATGAGAGAGAAAATAAAATGTTTCAACATTCCTGTTGAATTAAATGGTTTTGAGGAGGGCTTTAAACAAAGAAACAGACCAAGCACCCCTAAGCTCCTAAAAGCATGTGGATCCACAGCTCTGTTCACAGTCAAAGCCTTACATAGATATGTTAACTCCATTTGAGACAGTCTGAGCTTTAAATCTGCTCAGGACCTTATCTTCATACAGTGTAGTGTATGATATGTTCACTTACAGCCTGCAGCTGTGTTTTGATCTTTTGACCAGGATGTGAATACAAGCAATTGCAGCAATCAAAACTAGAAAAAAAGTTTAGGTGACCTTTTTTAATGTTAGAAAAAAAAAAATTCTCGATTGAATTGATGAAGGGGAGGTGCAGGTCTAAAATCATTCTCTTGAGTGCTCGATTTTTGTAATGAGGCATCAAAGACTGCTCCTAATGGTTGAGGTTTCATATGAGGGGCCATATATTTGTAATTATCTAAGCAGATCTGTCAAAAATAATAGTGGCTTTGGAGACACTAATTGGGCATAATGTAAACTATTAATCAACTGTGTACCACACTGTGGCTAAGTGCTCTTTATTTGAATCCTTCTCCCAACAAATGCAACATAAAGATGGACAGACAAGTTAAGTGCATGTAGAGGCTTTTGAAATGCATTAAATCAAGTCACATTAATTGAACTAAGGCCGAGGCTGGAGGCATAGAATTTCAGTACAGGACTTATAAAATATTGCCATTTTAAGAAAATGTGATGAGAATGAGAATGTGAAAATGGACTACATTCACACGTGACCACATATAACACACACAGTATGTGTTATACATCATTTGAACAGTATAATGGAACCATCTATGAATATCCAGTAATGATTATTTCCAATAAGGTTACAGCCAGAGCTTAACCAGCTTGCCCCCAGGACAAAAATTAGCTGCTTAGCTCCTAATAGCCCCCCAACTGTCTGTCTATTAGATTAGCTTTTAATGATTATTCATATCAGACTGCATCCATAAATGATGGGGGCTTTCTTGATCAAGTGATTTGTCACTGGACACCAGAGAACAAGAGGTAGAGCCCAAAATTGATGAACTCAAATCTTCTTTTGTGACCATAAGTCAAATAAATTCAACCAAGCACATGTATCGAGTATAAAATGGCTTTACGTTTTTTAGATCTATTCTACTAAGAACATTTATCCATCAAATGTTTCTGCCTGACAAATACATCTTTATAAATTCAATTCATTATTACCCTTTGTCTGACCTTTGAGGTTATTCCTCACATTGTCTAAGCTCCAGTGTAGATTACTTTTATTTCTTGTTCATTACCTTGTTGTTTAAATGCAAATGAATTAAAGTTATTTATGACCGCTGCAGTAATTTGTGTTAAACTTTTCCAAGACAGGGCTTCAAGATAAGTATATTAAATCGACCTAAGGCTGCTTACATGTCAGCGGATATTGTGCTCTAGTAGTGCAAATTCATACACCAAAAAAAAAAAAAAAAAAAAGATTATAAAATAACCCAAAACCAAGTGCAGAACAATGAACCTGGGGCTTTTGAGTCCCCTAGGTGTTCTGAGGTCTGACTGTTTCCCAGCTGGCAATCCAGTCTTGGCTATGACTAATAATAGCCAACATTCTGTAAACATTATGCAGAGGTATTCTTACCAACAACACAACCCTAGAGGTAACAAGAAGACATTGAATGTAAACCAACATTTTATACTTCATGACTACAACAAGTTCAGTTATTTTGAAGGGGAAATTTGCAGATTTTCAAACAGCGTGTTTTACTTTAATATTGATATTATGTGTGAATGAATGTTTCACTCCCCTCAGTATTAACCGAAAGGAAAACTCCCTGTCTTCACCGGGCTGCTGTGGTAATTGTGCACCCATGAAAACTAAAGTAGCGCCATTATTCTGCCGCATATTTCACTGTGTTAGTTTTTAACACCAGGTTGACCAGCATTCTAACGCTCACACCTATATCGCCTCAACGGTCTGCCAGACTTTCATGTGTATATTTACTATTAAATAAACACACTGATAACACATTTTTTCATGAAGCTACTAGAAATTGTGATAAACAAAATATCACAGAGCATAGAGCAGGATTGGTAACCTTCTCAATGTCGCTTGTCAATTGACAGTGCTTGTGGGCTTTTTTATAGTGTGCCTAATATTTTTTCTGCTGCTTCCTGTCTCCTGTTGAATTGGATAATTGTCTACAATTGTCTCTACAATAATAAATATACCCCTTCATCTTCTATTTTGTATTATGTATTAAATAAAAGACATTGCAAAATAAAAGTGAGAAACACTGAAATATTTAGAGGAAACTTTGTTTTTATTAACGCATACTCCTCACCTCCTCTCTGTAACTGCATTTGTTTTTACATACGCCTTTGTACTTATTTAGGAAATATTAGGAAACAAAATATATGTTTTTGGTGTACTTTGGAATAGTTTCTACCTGTATCTGTACATTTATATCTATAGATGGATCATCTGACATTCGAGCCGCGCTCTGTCCAGCTGGTGTTTTCACTGTTGAGCTTTATTACATTAAGTTTTAGAAAAGAGGTTACACCCTTGTGTATTGGTCTGTTGTGTGCATTTGACATTTTGAAACGGAAACTGTTTCACAGTATAATTATTGTTCCTCCTGAACATGAGGTCTGAGCTCTCTCAGAGTTCAGCTTGCACTGGACCAGACAACAAGTGTTGGCAGGAGATCAGGTCACCCTGTTTAGATATTTTATTGGGCTACATTATAGTTTGCTATTGGTTGGTGAAGGTGATTTTAAATTTTGGCCTATAGTTGTAGTTGTAGGCCACTTTCACAGTTTCTCAAACAGTTGTGCTGTTCTTTTAATCTTCTCAATGATAGCCAACACTAAATAATTCATAAATCTAATATCTCTTGAATCTTTGCCAAAGCCTCTTCTGAAGAATATCTTTCTGGTAATCCTCTCCAGTTTTCATTGATTTCTTTTTCTGTCTGTCTGTCTATTGGCAATCTCTCTGTCCGTATCCGTCTCTGTGTCTGTGTGTTTGTTGTAATAGGTCCCGTGAATAATTGTGGAATATTGTACAGAGGAAATAGCCGCTGGCCAATGTCCTGGCCAAGTTGCTCAGAAATCATCTGTGAATTATTTTAGAAACGTACAGAAAAAGACCTGCTCAAGCCTACCTGGGCGTGGCCTTGGAAGACAACGAGCCCAGTGTATTCTGGGTGTTGAAGTAATTGATCCCTTTGGGCAGAGAAATTAGACAGTTTTTTTTGGCTTTCTAGCACAGATTTAAAAAAAAAAAAACATCTTTGTGCTGCGACAGTTTAGATTTATGAAAAGCCTATCTTTCCAGCGATGGCGTTCCCCTTTAAGCATGGACAGTGCTTTTTTGTTTGTTTGACCTATTGTGTCACATTTAGTACACAGGCGTGTAACACAGTGGACCATAAACTGCTCCCAGACAAACACACAAGGTTGTCCTTGACCCATGCTTGCTTGCTTGTATTCCAATGGGAACATACTCTGCTCTGGGCCACACGTGTGCTAAAGATGAAATTATAGTCACAAACACACACACAGACACACGCAAAGTCACAAGACTAATTTCTGGAGACTGTTGCTGACTTGTCCTAAAGTCTTGCAGCAGTGTCTTGCAATAGTTTGGTAAGCCTGGATGGAAGTCATTAGCATTCAGACAACATTGTCAGCAGTTTGATTGGCTGTTAAAGCAGCAGCCCTATCATATGCTAATGGCATGCTAAGGAGCAATCCCAACCAGTTCTCTCTCTGACACTTTTCCAACCTCTAAATGAAAGGGACAGACATCTCTAAACACACAGATGTGCACGCACTCAGACACGATGCACTGTTGTGCAGTCTGAATCTGAAGTTCTTAATTAGAGTTTATGCTCATTATGTTGCCTTGCTGTCAAGACAAAACGAGTCTGTGTGTCTGTTTTTTTTTATCATTCCTTTCTGTATGTGTTTTAAGTTGTGTTACTAGCAGACATGTTCTCATCGCAGACACATCTTTTAGTGTTTCACTGCTCCTTCCTCATCAATCATCAATGACCCCCCCACTGCTCGCCATTAAGATCAAGTCTACTTCTCAATGAACTTCTTTTTCTATTTTCTTTGAATCTGTCTTCTGTCCAGGCGTGTATCTTTTCCCCCACTGCTTTTGTGTGAGGAATTTCCCTTTCAAGTCAACTCAAGCAAAAAATGTGTGATTTCTACCGCCAGTAGGGGGTCTAGCAGGGATGTATGCATGTGTTTGTAATGTACATGTGTGTATTTATGCATGCATGCACAAACAAATTGTAAATGTACATCAATGTGCACACAGCTGTGCACGAGCACATTAAAAGAAATACCAGTCGTTATATGAATGAAGCCATGCAGCTCACTTTGCTGTGTTTGTTTTACTCCTGAGGGCAGCTGTGTGTCTCCGGGCATGTGCTTCTAGCTGTTGTTGTTTTTATCTACATGGAGCTTTACATGTGTGTCATAGTTTTGCGTATGGCTTCAGGTGCAGCCTCCCTTGCTACATGAAAGTCAATATGGAGAGAGTTTGCATCTTTTTATGTCTTTGATGGGCACATTGCACCTTTTCTAAGTCTTTCTAAGAAGCCCCCCTCATTGATGTCTAATAGAGTGCACACTTGCTTTCATCTCTTTTGTTTTGCTTTCCATCTCTCTTAAAACTGCTGTTATCTGTATTTTTTTTCCTCCTCCCCTTGCATCAGTTTGTTTATCCCTCTAAACTCTTCCTTTCTCTCTCTTCTTGACTGCCTGCCTCTTTCATCCGTGCCTGCTGGATAAGGGAGAGAGGTTGTGTGTCAAACTGTCGCCTGTTTTAGTGAGATTGCATCCAGGCAGAGCTTACTAGACAGTCTGGGAAGCCACTTTGATGTCACCAACAATTTGAGAACACTAATAAGGAGGTAGATTTATTTCTGATTGGAGCTGGCCTTCTTTGAATCATAGTTCAGCCTTGTGTGTGTTGATTGTGTGTTTGTGCTGCTTTGACTTCTTATTTTCTACTGCCACTCTAATCATTCAACTTGCTTGATCTGCTGGCTGTCAGAACGCTTTTCCACAAGACGGTTGCTTCCGCGAAAACCTCTTGCACTAAACAACTCAAGAACAGCTGCCCTTAAACAAAGCTGAAAGAGGAACAACATTGTACTTTTGTGCCTCCAGCTGTTTACTTTGAATTTTGTGTGAAAGACATGCTTCTTTGTGCTTCCCCTGTATGCAGACAGAGATATAAAAATGAGCAAAATCAGACTCTGTATTGCTGAGAAGAGCAATGCCATCAAAATAATTGGTTGACTTGTTGACCAATCACGACGTCCTTTCTGTGAAGCATTAGAGAAAATCAGAGGTGACACATTTGATAAACAAATTTATGACAACACAAAAACCATTAGCCAGTAAATTCAACTATAAAACCTTATTACAATTGAGATGAACTTTTGAAACCAAAGAAAACAAGTTGTTGGTGTGCACTGAAATACAAAGACAAAAATAGCTCTGCTGTTTGTGTCTGTTTACTGAATTAGATGGTGCTTTCACACTTGCACTAAACTGCATGTGTGTGAAGGCAAACAGCCACATTTTTCTCTCAAACTTTACTCACGTTTTCCTGCCAGCCGCCTGGTTATTTTACCATGTGAAGTTGGGATGAGCTGGTGTGAGAATGTAGCAGGTTATATTCAGGTAAATACACCGCAAGCACGCAGCAGGGGTTGTTACATTTATACCCTTTGGACCGGCGTATGCACATTACAATCTCCATGCACGTAACAGCGAGCGAGTGTCAGCGACAAAATCAGCCTGATTCTATTATTTTGTGTCCTAACTGCCCGTGAGCGCCGCTGTTTTTACCCGACACACCATCGCGTGGACGGACGAGGAACGAGGGGGCTCTACAAGGCGCTGCCACTCACTTTTCTCACTCAACAAAGCTGTGGAGATAAAGAGATAAAGGTGCATTGATAATATCCACATCCATGATTGAAATGTTGAGTTTTGACTTGTGTCAACAACACTGGAGAAAGTTGTGTTGTCATTTGATTCAACAGCTCCTCAATAAAAAGCAACACACTCAAGTGTGTCTACCTTCATTACAAAAGCACAAGATGTCATATTGTTTGCAAAGGAAAACTGAAATTCAGAGAAAAGAATTATATAGTATTTCACTATGCAGCGTGGACAGCCAGTGTGCGATCATGGGCGATGCCATGCAATGTACAGTGCTATGTACAACGCTACAAGGCGATGTATAACACAATGTTTTAGACATTTTCATATGTGAAAATGGCTTTAGATTCCTTGATCTCAGACTTGAGAGGCTCTAATGGCTCCCTATAGATGTTTGTTTAGTACTCGTACAACAATCAGATATAGGTTATAGCTTCTTGATATAGATAACAATCAACCAGTTGTTCAGGGGGAAAAGTTAAGAGACGAATAAGCGACAGTCTTTCTCAGATCTGTAGCTGAGTCAAGAAAAATTCCATTATTTGCTGTTTCAAACTTTATAACCTTTGATCCATCCTTACATATATGCTCACTTTTTCTCTCTGTATAAGCCATTTTGCATCCCTCTGCCTTTCTGATCCTTTCACTGCTCAGGATGCTATTTTGCTGAATATGCAGCTGTTTGTTTGTGTTGTCATTAAAAGGACAAGACTTGTGTTGGCAGGTTTTGTTTTTAAGGTCCCTGTTATCCTCTTCCTGTTGTTTTCATAATCGGTACATGAATAAGGAACTGCAAAATACAAAGTGTGATGTCATCCTCGTTCTTTACTCGTCTTCTTCAACCTCTGTGCTTGTTCACAGCTTTATGCCTGCTCTTTTATTCACTTCCATAGATGAGCTGTTTGTGTCACTTCTGCAATTATGGGGACTTAAACTTTTCACTTATCTCTTTTGTCTTGCGATCCATGACCTGGAATGTTTTTTAAAAGGAGCTCATTAATAGAAAATACACTTTCACCCAGATTTTCTCTCCCTCCATCCAAATGTATTGGTGTGTCTGCTGCTTGAAGACACAATTTACTGCAGTTTACAGAACATGAAGAAAAAAAGCTTCAAAAGGATGTCAAAACTCTTCATTCCTGGGGCCTCAAGAAGAAAAGAAAAACTTAGTTCTGGGCCTTAAGCTTTTATCCAAGAAACTGAGTTTTAATGAGCACTTGAAACGAGGTTTTTGTTAAAATACAATTTCATTCACCAGTTATGAACACTTATGGACTTAAGAGTGAAGAAATGCTGTCGGGTTAGATTTAAGTCTTCTGGGGACAGTTGAATTCACATCAAGTAAGTTACTGATACTGTAATGATCTGTCATATCTTATCAAGTGTCACATGATAGAAAAATGAACGCAAGTTTGTGAAACCAAGTGAATTGAATATCCTTTTTGCATGTGTCCTAATCTTGTAAACTTAGACCTTTCCCAATCTCTGAAGTGTTTTAATAGTGATTGCTTCTTGCTATCTTCTTCTTATTGTTGTTATTACCACTTTACATTACAATAAGCTCCAACTGCCTGTCTTCTCCTACTCCTTTAATATCCACAGAGAAAGGGTTGGAGGTCGGATTCATTTTCTCTGTCGATTCATTCTGAACACACTGGTACATTCTGTGATCACTGTTGTAGTGTCATAAATTACCCCATTTCCACCACAAAAATGTTAGTGAAATCTAAGAGAATCACCAAAGAGTTGAGAAAGTCTGCAGCCTTACCATCCCTGAATTTCCATTTAAATACTCAAAGCTTCACAATAAGTATTGACGGGAATGTATTTGCAGCCACCTTTGCTGGTGGGGTCTGCCAACTGTTTAGGGCTACTCAGGACAACTAAGCTGTTGCTGTTTTCTTTGAAAAGATGGTACATCTCTGATCTCAGTTAACTGATGAGCCTGCAGAGTATATATGGAAAGTAAGGTCCTGTGCAAATTTGATGGAATCAGATTAATATTAAATGTTAAAGATCAACATTCCAAAACATGTTTTATTCTTAATTCACTGCTGAGCAATCAAAATAAAAATTTGGGGTCACACATAGACATGGGGCCATTGTTTGGACATGACTAAATGAATGAATTAGATACTAAAGTAGCCTCTCAGGGAGAATTTTTTGAATGTTTTGGAAGGGAGAATTGTCTAACGCGCGCACAGTTTATCCAGCAGGGGTGCCTCAAGGGTAAGATCAAGGCCCCAACTCTTTTCCATATACACCACACTTGGTGCAATATTCCGCTCTCATAGCTTCTCGTACCACTGCTATGATGATGTTACCCAGCTCTTCCTGTCATTCCCACCAGTTGACAAGAATTTCGTCCTGCTTTACTGATATCTCTAAATGGATGAATGAAAGGCCAACTTCAACTCAACATCTCAAAGACGGAGTTCCTTCTCATCCCAGCCTGTCCCTCTAGGCAACCAAAGATCAATATCTAGTTTGACACTACCAAACATGCCCACAGAGTCTGTCTGGAACCTTGATGTCATGATTGATGACCAGCTAACATTTAAGATTCAAGTGGCCTTGATAGCCCGGTCATGTCGATTATCCCAATACAAGATCAGGAAGCTCAGACCTTACCTGTCAGAGCACGCTGCACAGCTCCTTGTAAAGGCTCTTCTGATATCACACATTGATCATGCAACTCCTTACTGGCAGGTCTTCCTGCATGCACAATCAAACCTCTGCAGATGATCCAAAACGCAACTGGTCTTCAACCTACTCAAAACAGCACATTTCACTCTGCTGTTCATCTCCCTCTACTGGCTCCCAGTTACTGCTCGCATTCAATTTAAAACCCTTTTGTTTGCTTAAATTACAGCGAGTAAGACGGATCCTGTACACTGTACACTCCCTCCCTTTTTATTGCTTTATTTTGAAGTGAAGTCTTTAGTTTTTCCCCCTTTTTATTTTGTAGTTCTTGTCCCCAGTGTTCCTTGTCTTCTCTTACTTCCTCCCTTTGTCTGGTTTCCCTCCATTTGATTGTCCAGATTGTCTTCCCCTTTGTCGTTAGTCTCACCTGTGTTTGTTTACCCGAGTGTCTACTATCCCAGTTTTGTCCGTGTGGATTTTTTGTTGGACTTTTTAGAAACTAAGTAAGTTTTTGTTTGCCCTTTTGATCTTTAGTGTGGTTTCTGCACGTGGGTCCGCCTCCTTTTTTTGTTTTTTTGTTTTACTGATGATGATGATATTGATCACACTATATTGATGAAGTTGGTATTTATGATGGTTATGATGCTGATTGGTGATGCTTTACCTCTGCACTGCCTGTCCACTGTTTGTTTGCACTTACTGACTTTCTTTCCTCCTCTCTAGATCCTTTGTGTGTTACTTACTCTCTGATGTATGTCGTTTTGGAGAAAAGCGATTGCCAGATGAGTTGTAGAATTGTACAAAATAAATAAAGTAAATAAGTTCATTAGGTGCAAAAATGTGATTGATTGACAGATTTAAAGAAAAAAAACTATCCTATAGCTCTGGTCACAACAAGTACAAATGTCTGCTGCATGCTTTTATTATTAATCCCTTTTGTACATAAGAGTATCACACACATGCTCAAATACAGGACACATATATACACACACATACACTGGAGCTTGTTAGAATACACTCCTCATATGCTTTCTCCTGCTGGTCTGCCCATTTTGATACATAATATATTACAACAGAGACCAAGTGGGCTTCCTCCCTCCCCCTCTCCCTATTTCTCTCTCCCTGTCGATTCTCCTTATCCAACTTTCTCCTCCCTTACCTACTTCCTATCCCAACATCTATCTTATTCTCCCCCCTGTCTCCCAGACTCTTTCTCTCTTGTCTTGTTTTGTGTTTCTTTATTGTTGGTATTGTCAGCTCCAGTACTTGATTAATTGAAGTAAACTGGCTGCATTTGTCCAAAATGGAAGGACTTATGATGGCTGACTGGGAGCAGAAAAGAGATGGTGGTGGCGGTGGTGATGATGGATGGCAGGCACATCAGACTTGATCCCCTGAGTTCTGAGCCTGTGAGCAAAAAGAGATCACACCTATTAATGAATGTTGTTTTGCACAAACCACAGAGGCAGTGTTCACAAAGTTCCTTTTTTTTGTTCAATACTCCATTGTCAGAAAGTGCTAAGAATGAAATGTCACCCAAATAGTGAGAGTGATATGAGTTCATGGATGATGAATTCTGGCTTTGCTCCAGAGGAAAATATTAAAGTACACATCTTCTTAAATGGTCATTTATTAATATCAGCTGTACTCCACAGTGACTTGTGTTCTGGAAGATATTTTTGTATTATTCATTTTGTGTTTTTTTGTGACATCCTTTGTCCCTTGAGTGTTTTAAGGTGCCCTCCTGTCATATTCTTCTTTTTGTTACCTCTCTTAAATAATTGAACTTCACCTCAAACTTTAAATTTGGTGTAAAATAAAAGCAGGATTACAAACAGTTATTTCAACTGAAAGAGCATTTTAATGTCCCATTGTTGTGAATGAGATATTCAGGGAATTTAAGGAATTGTTGTATTTTGCACAAAAGTCCTCATAGATGAAACTGTTTAAGGTCATGGTTACTTTGAACTTTGAACTTTAACTTTTGGCCATGGCTGAATAATTACACTGTATTTTAACACAAATGTGAAAAAGTATACAATGATGAAGTGATGACAAAATGGTTAAGGTCAACTTCATTGTGTCTTTTTTGTATGTCATTGGTGGCCTAAATGTCCACTTGGACTCAGGATAAACATTTTGGGATTTGGTGGTCAAAAGTCAAGGTCATTGTGACCTCATGTTCATCTGGGGACACATTATTTATATGATATAAACTAAGTCCTCCTGGCCACAGTTATGTCATGCTGTGAGACACATAAATGGATGTAAACTGTGACTTCTGTGCAGAGGCACACAACAGTTAGGCACTTTTCTAGTCATTTCTGCCATTTTTTCTCATATTCTTCAGTGTTTTTCACCACCCTCATTCACTCTTGTATGCTTGCCTCACATGTTTCAAATGAAACCTTATGAAGGTTATTTTTACCTGTGGTATGAGTGGAATCTTTTGTGGGGGGAAAGGACACTGGGGGATAATGAATATTTGTATTCTGTGTTTAAAGGTCAAAGTATAAAAAACATATAACCCGGGGCACATTTATGGGGATTTGTGAGGTGCCCTTTTGTTAAACCTTGTTTGGATTGACTGTTCTTTTCTGCTCAGGGCATCAATGTATGAAGCTCCTCAGAGGGATTGCGCTGTAGTTATGAATCTAGTCATTAAGTTTTATGGCATTTTTATTGCACTGTTGAGTTGCATGTAATCCTTTATTAAGGCCAATGGAGAGCCAGCGGGGCCGTGAAATCTAACACTTACTGATTTACTGATCAAGTATTTCTCTAAATAATTAGAAGTAATCTGTTGTTAAATCCTACTTTATGAAAATAGTTTGTCAGTGGTTATTTTGACTCATGCTTTGACCATTTACCATTTAGCTGATGAAGCCCCTTCAGAGATACTGGTGCTCTAACCTGCAGTTTACTATACACTGTGCAGTGATATAAGCTCAAACTGATCACCAGAACTGTGTTTGAAGTGCCCTGATAAACACTTTCAATTGACACCTGGCATCCAATCAGACACAGTTATTCTCTGTGGTCATGGTTCATTGTTCTATGGTTGCTATAGACAGGATGTGGAAAGGGTGGTGTTTGTAGTAGTTGATTGCATTGTGGGATGACCATTACACTATATTGTCCAATAACCCCCATTTTACCCAGTGAGTGGCCAAATTGTTTCCTGTGTTTATGGTTGTGTGTAGGTGGGTGTATGTGTGTGCATCTGTGAGGTGTGTCTTCCATCAGCTTCCCAGCAGAAGGGACGCACACAGACCCATTAGAGACGAGTGAAGCCAAATTGACCGACAACAGGACATCAGATTGAATACACACACACACACACCGGGTTTCCATCCTGAGCCAGTAACTGCAGCATGAATGGTGTGACAGGAACTATCTTTGTAAACACAAATCACTTGTTATAGATCACTGCTGAAGTTCGGCTTGGAAGGTTTTTATTGTCACATGTCACATATTAAGTCCAGTCTTATATGACCTCATGACTATGTTCACACTCATTTAATCTGCAGGCAGAGTACTGATGTCACTCCTGCACAACCAGATACGTTTATATTAAACTTCCTTTGCTTTTGTGGCCTTCTCAAGCACTCAAGCATCAGGATTAAGTGTGAGTGCATGTGAATTATTTTTTTAGTTTTCATTTAGACTAGACAAGACACAGTAAGATAAATCACTTAGTATTTGACCGATAGAAAGTGGATCAACAACTATTTTGAAAATCAATAGTTTAATCAGTTACTAAGTTAAAATGCTAAACATGTTGGTAGTTACAGCTTCTTCTTGTCCTGCATTCGATTCATATTCAGACATCTTTATTTTTCCCAGAATTGCAATTTAGTTTAGGAGGTTAATACCTGAGATTGGACTCAAATGTTGCTAATGGAACCTTGCATTTAGATGCATTAGCACTGCTTTCCAGGACATCCATTGTACATTTATGAAGACCAAACAATACACCTTGATGTGAGTGCCTTGAATATAACCAGTGGCAATGCCCTGACCAAAAACCAGCTTGAATATAGCAGCATGATATTCGGTCTGAACAAACAAGTTGCTGTTTCTTTCTATGGCAGCTCCTAATAGCTGAAAAAATGAACAACTTCAAAGAAAGTATCTGAAGAAATGCAAGTAATCAGTGATTTTTGATATCTTGAGGTTTTTTTGTTTTTTACGTCATCAATGATTTATGATTCCCTTTTTCTTTCTCCCTTTACTGCCCCCTCTCTGTCCATGACAGCTACAGTATTAATAATGAATGACCCTGACTGTGTAAAATGCCAGGCCTTTGCCTATCAGTAAACTGTCCCTTTTAAGAGCTATAATGTTGACAAATGACTGGGAGCATAAGGCATTTGAACACACTATTAACCTCTGAAATGTCTGTGTGTGTGTGTGTGTGTGTGTGTGTGTGTGTGTGTGTCTGCCAGTCTATAACATGTTATTAAGGGGTTTGTGTGCCGCCATGAACTGTCATTGACCTTCATTAGATTTCTTCAAATGCCTTGACATATCACTGCCGTGATGTCACCTGCTGTAGCTCCATACGCCAATGTAAACAGTCCTGCACACACATGTATAATCTTGTCTGCACATATGTGTATCTGAACAAGCACAACACATTCACAGAAACCCTCTGCTCCCATATGCTTTCGTACCACAAGTCAAGCTGGGAGGGAAGAGGAGTAAGCTGCGGCTCTCTGTCTAAGGATGGGGGATCTAATTGTCTGCTTAACTAGATATTTTATTACATACACACACACACACACGCACAGAGACAGACAGAGACACAAACACACACACACACACACACACACACACACACAGCAGTGTTTCCCCTACCATTATATTAGGACCCCTCCCGCCCCCCTTGAAGGTCAAGTAAATTTCCTTTTTTTTTTTTTAGATTTATTTTTGGGCTTTTTGTGCCTTTATTGTAGAGATGGGATAGTGGATAGAGTCTGAAATCAGGGGAAGAAGTCATTTAAGGATACCTTTCCGATAGAAAAGGACAGCTGTCATTAAAAGTAACGCATGAACATTGTGTCGGCGTGTGTCCCCCCCCACCCCCCCAAAGCTGTAAACCTAGTTGAAACACTGCACAGAGACACACACTGTACCCTCAGGCAGGTTTAGTCTTTTGTCATTGTTAATGAATAGTTTAGTGTTAAAGAGATAAATCTAAACGGGACTCATTAAATTGTGCCTGTGTTGTGTTTAAGTGAGTTAGTCACAGTCTGTGTGTGTGTATGTGTGGATTTTATGTTTTTGTGTCTGTGTGTGCGTGCATGCTTGTATGTTGGTGTGTGTGTTTATGTCAAAGAGAGAGAGAGAGAGAGAGAGAGAGAGAGAGAGAGAGAGAGAGGGTCAACAGGTTGCTGAGCAGCTTAATTACCTTGCCACAGAAAATCATGTTCACACAGCCAGATTAAATGTCAGCACATCTGCACAGCACTTGTGTGCGTATGTATAAAGGTGTGTGAACGCATGCTTGGGTGTGTTCTTGTTTGTTTCATGGATTCATGTCAATTCCGGTAGCCATCATCTCACACTTTTCTCTTCCTCCTGTCTCTTTTGGAGTCGTCCTTACTGCTCCATTTACTTCACTATTCTGTGTGTGTGTCACTTTGTGTGTGTGTGTGTTTATGTATCTGTGTGTGTGTGTTTGTGTGTGTATTAGATCACTGAGTGGGTGTTATCTGCCTTGTTTTATCATTCTGCAGTTGCTCATTAAACTTGCTCTTGGCCTCTCCTTTCTTCCCCGCCCTCCCCTGATGGTCTTCTTTTCTTTCTCTTTTGTTTTGTCACTTCCTCTTCAGGTCCACATTCCTTCGCTTCACCTCTCTCTGTTTCTGATTTATTTTATTTAATTTGTTTTCTCACATCATCTCTTTGTCTCTTTCTTATAGTCCTGTCTTGTTGATCAGGTATTTACATATTATCTGTCCCAATCTTCTCTTTCTGACTCATTATTTAAGGTTACATCATTTCTCTAAATTAAACTTTTACAAAGAAGTCACAATGTACAATATAAAGTATAAACAAAATCGTCCCACAGGTCAAAAGGCTGAAAATAAATGATTCTGGAATCTGAACAGATCATGGATCAACTGTGATCCATTTCACCACTAGATCTCAACAAATAGTACCCCCTGGAACCGTTTGTTTGGGAACAATTAATCAGATGTACAGTTCTAAGTTTGTATTTCACATCATTATAAGTATATGCAGTAATTTTAAAGGTAGGTAGTTATGTTCTGGTTTCATTCACATAACTTTTAAAATCTTCTTGAATGTTTTTTTATTTAACCAACATTCTCATCACATCATGGAGTTGTAGAGGTACATCATCAGCCACTTTGTATCTTTGAGTCACTCTCATCATTTCTGTCAGGTTTTTTGCTAGTGTTGCGTTTACAATGTGATGTTTCAGGAGCAAAACTACACATATTTCACTATTTGGCAACTTTATTGTAAGTAATTTCACAATTGATCTTTTAAAAAAAAAATCATCCGATTTCATTTTTTTGACCAAATCGCCCCATTATTCCCAAACACAAAGGTTTAACACTGTATAGCAGTACAAGAGATACAAGTATATCTTCATCAGATGTCTCACATTATAATAAGGCCCCGACTAAGGATCGAAATCAGCCTTTGTAATTACCGTATTTTCCGCACTATAAGGCGCACCGGATTATAAGGCGCACCTTCAATGAATGGCCTATTTTAGAACTGTTTTCATATATAGGGCGCACCGGATTATAAGGCGCATAGAATAGAACGTGTTTACAACTGAACAAGGCTGGGAGATATTGTGAATATATAAATACGTATAAAACGTAACGTATAAAACTACAAAAACAAAAGTACATAAGACGATTTCCCCAAATAATAAATTATTTCTTTGACGTTTCTCTTAACTCTCAAAACGTAGTTTTATACGTAGTGCATTCACAATAACTCAACGTTGTTCAAACGTTAATGTGCATATTCCATAGACTGTAAATATTACTGGACGAACCCTGACCCGTCTGTGACATAGGCAGAAAATGAGTCCAATCGACGGCCGCATCCATATTGGATTTGCAGTCTCAACCTAACTTCGGATCAACCTAGCTACAGCAGTAAGGCGGGACCGGCGGGACTTAGCTCCGCCCATTCAGCTCGACGTTAGCAGTCCACTTGACAGCATAGCTAACAGCTAGGCTGCTGTCATCAACTATTCCTGCTCGTCCTGAGAAAACTCTACAAACAGTAAGTTAACATTTAACTTTTCTACAACACAGTTAAAACGAATTATATTCAACACAAATATTTAATTAAAGTCTTAAAACTACACTTTTTTAAATATACAATTATGTTTATGAGTTATTTGTTAGAGAAGTTAGACTTTGTCAGTGTTAGCAGAGAAATACATTAACAAAGTTTTATCCATAGACTGTAAATATGAGACATCCAGAATAAATCAATATTACAAAGCATACAGTTCATGTTACTGTTCTGACAAAGAGGAATGTCTGTGTTTTATATTTACTGATGTCAACAGTGATGAGGTGAACATGACAATTGAAAAATAATTATTTAGTATTTATTATAAGATATTTGTTTTCTATTGAACCCCGTGAAGTCATGGAGTCTGTGGACAGTGTCAGCTTCACACCAAAAACTTTAAGTATTAGAAAAAATAGTATTTAAGACTGGCATCTATTATCATGAGTTGCAGCTACCTTGTTCAATATTATTCCTGCAGATGTGGCTCATAACAAAAAAACACCCTGAGATGTCACATGTAGTTAACTGTACATTTTGTCTTGTCTGAGGCATTAATTGAACACCTTTGTATTTCTTCTATAGACACAGTGTGGATTATTGGTGACTTGTCCGTCGAGGTGCCCAGAGAGCTGCAGAGACAGAGGAAGTAACCTGAGCCTCAACAACATCTGCATTTGTTGGTTCTTCTGGGGTGGACTTCAGTTACTTCTCTTCAACAGCTCGCTGTGAGGGAGGTCTCCCCCGGACGGCCTGAGTGATGTCACCCACAGGCTGAGAGCTGAGGCTGAGACAGGTTTTAAGCCTTTTGACAAACCGTTACACCGCGCCCACCTGTCAAGCTGGTCAGCTACACGCCTTATTGTGAATAACTCTTATCCTTCATCAAAACATTCACCCCCCCGTACAGTGTGTGTCCATCGAGACATGAGCTAATCACACCTATTTGTTTGTTTTGTACCAAGCTGTAAACATGTTAATCTCTGCTATAAAAACAGACTTTTTTTAATGTTGTTTTTCAGATTAAATAAATATTTCTATATAAATGCACTCCTTTATGTCTACTTATGAGTATACATTTCAGATTAATGCTCAACTCAATAGCTTAGGGAAGGAAGTCTACTTTTACACAACTTCTTATTCTTTTGATAAATACTAATGTAGTTCATTTCTGAAAGTGGGATGGAACAGAGTCATTGCAAAAATTTGCCCTTAAACACAGCCCCATTTTAAAATCAAGATACATGGAGAGTAAATAAGATCAATAACTTGTGAATAAAAACACAGTTAAAAATGATTTAGAAATGTAGTCTTCCCTGATCAATATCACATAATATCAACTTCTCCCATCTAAACTGGACAAAGGGTTTTAAAATGGGAAGAAAATAGTTTGATTGCGAGTTGTTTGGAGGAGATCTATTTTTATTTGAACAGCATGAATACAGTCTTCCAAGGTGCAAACCCTCCTCCTCCTTCTGAAGCTTGTGGAGCTCCTTGATGTACTGCTGTCTTATCTGTTGGCCATCTTCTCTCACCAGAACTTCAACTGTTGAAAAGTAATTCAGAAGAAGCTCGAGCATGTGACATGGATCCAGGAGAACATGGACTTTTAGTGAGAGGTCTTCAGGATGACAAAGAAAGAGAGAAAATATCAGTTATTCATTAAATCATTTTTTTGTTCTCATCTATTTTTCGGTATTCATCTGTGTGTAAGAGCACATTTATAAATTCAACAGTGTACTACCCAGACAACAAAGGTACAGTATTCAGGTAATCAACATCTATTCAAAGTTAAGAAGATAAACCTTATTGTAATCATGCTGTTTTCAGCTCTCTCACTCACACAATGATATTCCACATCAAATTGTCTCAGATTTTGTGTGAGGAAAAATTCAGCAATTTATTGTGGATAGTACTCCATCTTAACATGAAACAAATATAACCTGAATTATTTAAATCATTAACAGGTCCCAACTCTCTGTGCTTCAGTACAGAACATACAGTAACTCATTTATTATTAACATGAGCTCAGTACATGGCTGAATTCTTCAAACTATTTCTTATACTTTATATCTATGTGCTTTAAATCTTATTTTCATTCCACATGTTATTTATATTTTATAATTCTACAGCTATATTCTGTGTATGAGTTCAGTGAAAATGAATATGGTTATTAATATAGTTCTTAATGGTTACAGATGCTCTTACAAAGTGAAGTTTTTTTTATTTGTTAACAGTTTGCTCAAACCTTAAGACACTACATCAACCATGTAACTTTAATGTCATCCTCTATAACCTACACAGCACATTAGGTTCAGTTCAGTTTATGTTACTGACGGATAATTACTACACAAAGTTTGTTTTTAATGTCCACATTTACGTGGAGTATAACATTCATCATAACATCAGATAAACATATTTACAGTCTGTGGTTAACCACCGAGGTGAACCTTTAGCTTCTAACATCACACAAACTCACTATTTTCAACAACAACATCTTAACAACAAACATTTCTAAACCATTGACTGTAAATAATGAGCTACACAGTTAGCCGACTGGTTTACAAGCTAACGCTAAACAAGCTAGGTCCGTAAATATAAACACATGAGTAAGCAGTAAATATAACACTACTATATCACCTACCGAAAAAAACTGAAGCATCAACTTGTTGGATGGTCTGTTAACCGCACAGCAAGCCATGTATGTTGTCAGATATGTGTTAAACAAACTCTCCAAACGATGTAAAAAAGAGGAGAAATCAGACGGATCAAGCTGTTAGCCTCCTGACCTCCTGACCTGACAGACAGATGCAGCGCGCACAGCTGTCAATCAAATCTGACACAACCAAATATGGGCATAGCCGTTTTCCTTAATAGAATAAAATCCGATGAGTTATAAAAAAATTCACCCCCCCCACAGTGTGAGGAGAAGGGGCCGTCAACTTCTCAGATACATCTCGTTTTTTGAACCAGGCTGTAAACATGTTGATTCCTGTAGTAAAAACGGGCTTTTTTGGCTGTGGGCTTATGGCACTTCCGGCGCTTCTGCAGCCAGCCTCAAGCGGAACCTCGAGGAACTGCAGTTTTTTGTACTTCCGCATAGGCTTCATTTTTCGAGACCGGAGGTTGCCCCTTGGCATATTCACAATATCTCCCAGCCTTGTTCAGTTGTAAACACGTAAAAGAAACACAGTCTGATACCGCTAATTCAAACGTTAGTGCAGGGGTGCCCAAACAGTCGATCGCGATCGACAGGTAGATCGCTGACTGATTCTCAGTCGATCGAGATGTTTAGTCAATATAAAATACAATTGTAAAATAGAAAAGTGATTTCAATTTCATCTCATTGCACTGTTTCCCACACACGATACCTGTGTTGGGAGCCCAAGTATACTTCCGACCTGTTTGTATTTAATTTTTCATTTATTCATGAAATTGCTGCGTGCATGAGAGAGCGAGAGAGAGAGAGAGAGAGAGAGCGAGCGGGGGAGCGAGAGAGAGAGAGAGAGAGAGCGCGCGCAAGAGAGAGTGCAGGCATGCGCAATGACGTGCAGGTAAAACCGTGGGGGTAAATGTTTTACCAAAAAGTCATATATAGAAACTATGCTACGAGTATTAAGCGCATTTGATGAAGCTGCAGCTACTTTTCTCTGCTCCTCTCTGCTGTCATGACTGTGAGCATCGCGGGGGACGAGACACACCAACAAACAGCGCAAACGCACACACACACACACACACACACACACACACACACACACACACACACACACACACACACACACACACTTGCACTGGAGCGCCAGCCACCACGCGAACCTTTTTACTTTTTACTTTTAGTGCTACAGCACACAGTTGATCCGTGATCTTTACGGACCGAGGTGGGAACACACGTGACCCGGTCAAACAGTCGGTTGGACTTTACTCCGTTCACTCTCACCGTGTCTGCAGCTAATTTAACAAAAGCAAAATCATCTCACAGCAGCCTGCTGTAGTCTGTAGTCTGCATTCTTTTTTACAGAACTCTCATTTATTATTTTCTGTTTGTTGTGTGAGTATTAAATGCGTTTGTAGGCTGTTGGTAAAGGCTATGGCTCACTATGTGGACTGGTAGATCTCGGCAGACTGGTAACTTTAAAAGTAGATCTTGGTTCAAAAAAGGTTGGGCACCCCTGCGTTAGTGCATAACTCAACATTGTTCAGTTACGGGTCCGAGTCAGTGTCGCTGAGCGCCGTGTACAACCAGTATGGATCAACCAATTAACCAATTGATCCATATATAAGGCGCTCCGGATTATAAGGCACACTGTCGTTTTTTGAGAAAATTAAAGGCTTTTAAGTGCGCCTTATAGTGCGGAAAATACAGTATTTATGCAAGAAGATCACTAAACAGAATTAGATTCGTTAGAGAGTACTGTTAAAGAAAACTTTTTTATAAATCCTATACAGAAGCTTTTCACTGGACTTCCTGTTATGGCAACGAGCTTGGTGGACGTAGTTACTCTGTTTTTAATCTTGAAATTAATACTACTTACACAATCCTAAACAACAAATAAAAGTGACCCTTCTAATGTGGATATAATAAAGACAATACGCACTTTTAAGCAAGACTTTAATGACGAAATAGATAAGATGGCGTAATGATGGCAATTAAAAACGTTCAAAAAGACGTTAAGAATGCAGTGGTCGCATCACCGTGGCAGACCGACGCGTATCTACAGCCGAAGACGATTTAAACAAGCTACAAGGGGTTATGGAAAAACTTCAAAAGAAGTCAAAACTGTTCGCTAACAAGGAGGAGGACTTGGAGTGCAGAAGTCGGTGCAACAACCTACGCATTCTGGGTATACTTGAGAAAGAGGAGGACCCCTGCTTTGCAAAATATTAATTGAAACTTCCATGTCCATAATTTAAGTTTACATGGATTCTTTCTGAAACTCTCCTGGTCCTGTGCTCTGCATTTGTGTCCTGAGCAGCTTAAACCCTGAGCCGATTCCCGTCAGGATACAGCCGACACATTCACTCGTGTAAATGTTTGTGTGTGAACATCAGACGCTGTGCCGTTGTCCTTTGTTTGTTTGTGTGTGTGTCAGAGAGAGTTATATACTACACACAGGTTTAAGTCTTTAACTGCAGTGCTTTGTTTATTTGGGTTTGGGTGTTTATGCCTGTAGGTGTGATATATCATGTTTGTAAATTTATGTATGGGTGTATGCACACAGGCAGCGCTCTCTTATCTTCAGCTTCACATAGGAACTGAATCAACAGACGACCAGAAACCTTATCACTCCAAACACCACCACAATGTTTACTCAAACAAGCGCACACACATACACAAACACACACCTTTACTTTGTTCTCTGCCATATTCATTCAGCATAATGAGAGAAAGAGCTGTGTTGACTGTACAACTTGTATGTATGTGTGTGTTTAATGTGTGCATGGGTTTATGTGCCTTTTGTCAACTATGTTACAACAGGCTAAGTGATAATATGACTGTATGCAGGTCATTCATACATGTAATTGGTTTTAGGTCAGATTCAATGTGTGACGTCATAATTGCAGCTTTGAGTTCGATTGCATTTGTGCAGTGTGTATTTAAATAGAAATATATATCTGATAGGCATACTTTCTGTTTATATAATGTGTGGAGGTGATGATATGGTGCAGAGTCACTGAGCAGGGAAATGGAAAATGTGCTGTATGTATTTCCTTTCATAGAATTGCAACACCATGATTCAAATCAGCAGCTATGACTAAAACACGGGCAGGATCAGGGCTAAAAAAAACAAGGCTTTAGCACTCGAATGTTACCAAAATATAATGGTACTTTACATCTTCATGCAGCCATCATTCATTGAGCAGACATGTTTTCTCATTTTTCTATGCTGTTACATGTGACCCCTAGTCGCCTCTGTTGCAGTCACATAAAGACCCATTACCATGACCAGTGTTTCTCCTACCGTTATACTGGGGTGTGGCCCGCCCGAAACACTGCATGACTACCAGTAGCCTATTGGTGGATGATACTATAATGTAAGGCTAGGAGACTGTTTTCGTTGTCACTATAACATGTAGAGACATTCTCATTTTCTCGTTCCAATAGGTTATCTCGTGCATTTGCTGATATTGTGTACCAACTCACATGAATAAGATGGTGATATAATCTAACCAACCTTCATTGCTGCTCTGAGATGAGTTGCCACTATCAGAGTAGTAGCAGTTGCCGTATTTCAAGCATGTTAGCTTCAATGTGCAACTTGTTGTGGTGGAGCTGTTAAATTGCCCTATCTGGTACAACAGGATATCTGTTTGAAGCTGATATATGGGTAGTATGGAATGTTGCATATAAAAGCCTAATCACAGATCCCAGGAGACATTTCCAATCCAGGAATTGGTAATGGAAACCTCATCAGAAGCTCATTTGCCATTTCGCCAGCCAGGTTTGGATGGAGTCAAGCATGTCAGGGTCATGGAGGGTCGAAACTTTACCCTTATAAAAGGGGTGACACCAAATTGTGACACTATCCGGATGCAGTACCAAACCTAAAGTAATGATACTTAAATACAGCCACACCAAGCAAACACAGCAGAATAGCATTACTCCTGCTAGTCAGCCTGGAAGCTGCAAAACTCCCAGCTGACCACAGCTATCCCCTAGCCATACCAGGTTAGCAGCAGATTAAGCTTAGCTGCAAAGCTAATAAACAATGCATGTGACCATGACCGTAGCCATGATACCCACTAATGCAGATGAAAAAGCACAGACCCAAGCCTGTCCCTGAATAAAATATAGAGCTGGACCCTCATCGGATGTTTGTGATGTCTTGGTTTGATGCATGCCCAAGCCTCCTTTCAGCCCACGGATAAGAGCACACGCTGTGGCACCTCTCCCTTGAAGTGCTTCTTCCCTGTCTGGCTAGTTTGATGAATTTGTCCAATGGTAACCCAATACTGGCTTCCACTGTAGCAGCTCAAGAGGTGATGGATCTCACTCAGACCCTCGTTTCTGAAGCTGAAGCAGGACAGAGCTGTGAGAAAGGCTCGACTGGCGGCAGTAGCTCAGTCTGTAGGGTCGCCGGTTCAAGTCCCGGCACGGACCAAGTCCGGAAATTGGTCTGGTAGCTGGAGAGGTGCCAGTCCACTTCCTGAGCACTGCCGAGGTGCCCTTGAGCAAGGCACCGAACCCCAAAAACTGCTCTGGAGCGCTCGCTGTGGGCAGCCCCCTCACTCTGAGAGCTCTCCATTAGTGCATGTCCATAGGATTCTGTTTGTGCATGTGTGTGTATATCAGCCTATGTTTGTGTAGCATGTTCATTAAACAGAGTGTAAAACTGAATTTCCCCTCGCGGGATCAATAGAGGATAAATTATTATTAATTGACCCGCTGCCCCAATAACTTCACACACCAAGCCTTGCAGTCGATCTGCGGGATTGTCTGATAAAAATGGCATGCGATGATTTAGATGGTGGGCCGCATGACCGAAAATGATGTGGATGATGACTCGCTTGCACTGTCGGGAAGGGCCACAAAGCCCCAGCCCTTACGGTGGGAGACAGCTTCCCTGGTATTGGACCTAAGATTGCAGGATGTGTGCCAAAGCCCCGCTGCTAAGTTCAAAGTAAAGAGGACGGGATCTCCATTCAGAAAGTTTGTGCTGCAGCATGCTGAGCTTCTCAACACACCTTTGCCAGGTTCTCTTGATGTTAAAGCTCCTCCTCTAGCCCATTCTGTGCAAAGAGTTACTGAGACTCAGTAAGTCTTTGCTGGTGAGCGTTAGTTTCAAAGTAACATCTGCCTTGCAATACGGGCATCAGTATTTCCCAATCTGAGACACAAAACGAATGCTATGAAAGAGAACTTTAGATTACTAAACTAACTGGGGTAACCCCAATTATCCAAGCAGGATGAGTGAGTGTCTCACCATACCACACTCATGGCTTATGTGTAGCGGGTGATTCATGGGTCTCCACCCTCCATGACACTGACATGCTTGACTCCAGCCAATCCTGGCTTGCAGAATGGAATGTGAGCTTCTATTGAGATCACCACGGAAGCATTCCCAATGTGAGACTCTCACTCATGCTTCTCAGAGAACCGGGGTTACCCAAGTAACCTAAAGTTGTTTTCTTTTTTTTAATTTAGTATTGGTGTAGGCAGACAGAAGTACTTCTTTGCCTTATATGCTGTCAAATCTATCACAGTGTTTGTCTCTGGTGTCGTCTTATTTTTCTTAGAGAGGGTGAGCTGAGTCACTAAGTATTAATGTTTATTATGATGGTTATGCAGAGGATAAACTGCATTATGAAACTGATGGGAGGACATTACGTCTCCACAGGGAATACAGGAATAAGTATTAGAAATGTGTTTACAGACTGCCTTTAGCAACATGAAGCATCGGCAGAATGCTGTTCACAGTATTGTGCCATAGCAGTAGGCGATTAAGTACGACCTAACCCTATGTGTCATTAGCAAAAATGACAATGTGCCACTGTGAGTATAAAAGGAACACTCATCATTAAACAGTAATCAAAGTTTGAAACAATGAGCTGCAGTGAATCATACACAGCTAAGGGAGTCAGATGAAATAAAGCCAGTGATCAAGCAGCAGTGTCCTGTCTCCTGACATGATGTGACTGTACCATGACACTCAGACTTTTGTTGAGCTGTAGTCCCACAGGTGAATCCTCAGAAATTAATGAGGGTAATTAAACAGGTGTGGAGGTGGAAGGGGATGACAGTTAGGACAGTCACTCCCTCGGCAATGCTCCTTGTACAAAGGCGTCAAATAAATGATCCTTTAGTAAGCAGAACAAACTGCACTTCAAGTTCAAGCATATGGTGATGTTAATAACACACGATCCTCTAAATCAGTGGGGGCCCTTTATAGTAATCATTTTCACATTTAGAATTCAGCAGGGGTGTACAGACAAGTAAAAGTACAGCCACTTTGATGAAATTATACTCAAGTAAAATTACCAGTCAATGAATCTACTCAAGTAAAAAGTGGACTGCATGTGTGACGTATAAACTGTGTGACTTTGACACCGGAGACAATGTAACAATGATGGTGATCTTTACCTAATGACCATGACCTTTTCCTGCTTAAGCAAAATGTTTGAGCCTCCCAAACTACTCATAGAGGCAACAGAAATATTCATGAGTCATTTCTGGAGAAGTCACACAGCTGAAAATGATTTAGGTGTCACAAGGAACCAACCACATGCAGAGAAAAATGGATGAAGCTTTGGTTGGTAGGACATGGTGACACACAAACACACACACACACACACACACACACACACACAGTAGTCCATGCATGACATTGAGATGTTTTCTAAGGCCCATTTAGCTGCACCTCACTGTCACTTACAGACCTACAGGAGTACATGAGCTGCCTTTAAGCATAGAGCCCAGTAAGAAGTCATTATTAATGTATTGATGGAAATGGCAATTCAGCATAATTTGGAGGAGTCTTTCCACTGAAGGTCAAATACTGAATAATTCAGCCACATTTTGTGTTTAGACATGTGCCTTCGTGTAACAAAAGTGAAGTCTGAGTTGTGTAGGAGCATGTCAAAACTACCACCTGATATTTACAGATGAGCTTTCACTTTTTTCACAGTTTGCATGATTATGAGTCGCTCTTTATAAAAATGTCAGCTAAATAATAAAACAGTAAATGAGTGCATGTTGGGGTATTGGTGGGTGGGGGGAGGAGTGAGAGGAAGGGGGGAAGGGAAAGAGAAAAGAATAGAGAAGAAAGAGGGACGATAAGTGAAGACAGAAAAAAAAGTTAAGAGTAAAAGTATCTCTCGCTTTGAAAATAACTCTTTATCAGCCTGTTCCCACACACTTGTACACCAACATTTGCATGTCATTTAACATACACAGCCTTCACATACACCGTCTCTCCTTTCAAAAGTGATTGCAACTCATTTGCATCCACAACTGAGTTTAGAGCAGAGTGACAGTTCAATCATTTCCCTCCCTCTCTCCCGGTGTCTGTCCTCTGACAGAGTTAATTGAAAAGGCCCTGCATGCTTGGAGGCAACAAACAGCAGTCTATCAACTTTAAATATTAAACCTTCAAAAACAGGAAAAGTGTAATAGATGTAATACAAATGAAATGAATCACCTTAAAGGAGAGTATGATTTGCATTTATTTGTGTTAAAATAGACAATCATAGTTTGTGATCACCTGAGAAAAGAGGTGCTTCTATATTATTCATATGTTGTGCTTTACAGTAAATGGTATTACATTTTATACAAATTAGTCTTAGGCTTGAAACATAAATTGCATAGCATTTAGGAGGAAATGAACATGAAAGCTCTTGACTCAAAGAAAACATATGTAAAAAAAAACAACAACAAAAAAAATTAGAAGATGTCAATTTGCATCTCAACACTTGGAGAGAAAGAAAACAGGGAAATGTACAATCACAAAACAAGTTTCAAAAGCAACGTTCTTACTCAAAGCTGTGGTGGTTTCAAACCTGCAAGATGTGATTGAGCAGCAGGGCTTCCTTACTTTCTGTCTTCAAAGTGGCATGGTCTCAAATTTGACACCCAAATCAGCTGTATGCAAATCAAATGGAGAGCCGAGCAAAATCCATTGGACTTGACATGGCTGGAAATGTCATCCTGTTGCCGCTGCCTTCTGTAAGGCTACTTCTGTCAGGCAGCTGTTACACTGATTCTAACCCATGTGTCAGACTTGTTCAATACATGTGGCCACATTGACTTCTACCAGGAAAACGTTTGAAAGGTTCACAGAACTAAACATGCAGACCTCAGTAGATAGGTAAACCTGGTTCAACATGTATTACTTTCATCTGAGAGCACTCTTTCCCCCTTTCTTTTTCTCTGTTTTTCTCTCATTTGTTCCTCTCTCTACCTGTCTGTCATCCTTCAGGAGAACAAAGGCTCACACGTATCTCGTATATATCTGGCCCTAAATCAAAGAAAAGACCGGCTTCACCTCAGAGAAGCAGACTGAGAGCAGCTGGAACAATTTCAAGACACTCATATCTTAATTTACAGCCATGTGGTTTACCTTGAACACGTCGGGCTTTGTACCTTTTGAAAAACCTCCTGATAGAGCAACTTAAGCAGAACTCATTCTGATGGGATAAAGTAGACAGTTGTGCATTTGAAGTAATGTTTATCTTCTATAATGTAATCAGTTCAGAGTTACACATTTACACACCTTTTTTAAATAATGCGTATTCTATTAATCAAAAATTAGAGTCTAGACAAAATGGCAAGCATCCTTTTTTTCATCAAACATGTGATTGAATCTTTAAAAACCAAAATAAACTTTATGTATAACCTAGAGCACTTCAAAACCAAGTTATAAAGTGCTTTACAAGGACAGCAATAATAAAACAAATGTAAAACAGGCAGGTCATAAAATCATAAGTAAGGCAAAGGTTAAGAAATAACAAACTTTTTAAGACATAAAATTCATGTACAAGAACTATAAAAGAGAAACAATTATTTTAAAGGAATGAAAATACATAAAATTCAAGTAAAAATTCAGCTAAAATCAGAAAAGGCTTGTGGGTAAAAGTATGTCTTATAAAGGGATTCTAAAGAGATTAGTGACTAGGCTGACCCTCAGGCAGATCGTTCCACAGCGTTGATGTGTTATTGCAAGCAGTGTTGAAGCCAAACTGTTGAAAATATTGCATCACAGAGTATTGCCTAGTGTTGTATCACACTAAATATTCCATTTTGGCAGGGCTTTCTTTACATGCATCACTGTGAAAGCAGATTTGAAACAGAGCGCTCTAAAAACTTCCTTTTCATTTATCGCTCTGTCCTTCCCAGATTGTTTTCTTTGTATCTTCTTCGATTTCAGTCCTCCCGGCTGTCTCTTTGGTCTGTCATAGCGTTGTGTTTGTGACTAGAAAGGTCTTGAGTAGACAACATGAGGAAAACCGAGGGAAAGGCGTTCAGTGTAAAAGTTGGAAAAGTGAAGAGCAGTGACAAAAAGAAGAAGAAATGGAGTTAGAAAAAGAATATAATGAGGAGAAAGATAAAGGAAATGATGGGAGGAAAAAGAGACTCGGAAAGGGGAGATAAAGGAGGGAAATAAGGGGTGAATCAGGTCTGTGTTTATCAGGAGGACTGGGGGAGGTTGTTTTGTCAGGTTACCATGGTGACAGCAGGTTTCTAGCCTTGATCACTGGCTGTGATAAAGAAGAAGGTGTTTGCATGTGTGTGTATGTGTTTAATCATACTGTCAGTTTAAATGCATGTCTGTTTGACGTGCGTCGTTTGTATAAGTGCTATTATATGTGACTTTTTGTGTGTGTGTGTGTGTGTGTGTGTGTGTGTGTGTGTGTGTGTGTGTGTGTGTGTGTGTGTGTGTGTGTGTGTGTGTGTGTGTGTGTGTGTGTGTGTGTCTAACTGAGCAATTGTCTCTCTGGAAGACATGTGTTGGGAGAATTGAGACACGGAGGATTTGAAGAGGGTCACAAATGGCAGCAACAAATCGTTTTCCAGAAACCCCATCATGTACAGAAAAAATCATTTTAGTGGACAGTGTTAAAAACAGGAAAATAGATTTGGCTCCGGTTACATCCTAAAAAAAAAAAGGAAGGTGCAGAGAGGAGACAGAAGAGAAGGATGGCAGGTGAGGAAAATTGGAAAGAAAGTGATTTCTGATTTCCTCGGCAGTGGTAAGGAAATTGGACAGCTGCCTTTATAGAGTGTTACTCACTCACACACTCACACACACACACACACACACACACACACACTTATCCTCTCTCACTGTCACACTTTGTCAGTACTTTAATGTTGTTGAGTGCCATGAGCAGTGCCTGGCTAGAGTAATCAGGAGATAAACTGTTTTAATCTGGGAGCAGAATCACTTCTCTGATCCTTTAATCTCTGTGTACCAGATTGGGGAGGTTATTCTCAAAATGTGATCTGGTTCTTGAGTCAAGGGCACAGGCAAAAGTCTTTTGATTATCATTATTTTTTAAAGTAGACATTGTTAGGCTTAGCCGGTGATCAATTGTTAGTTGATCACATTTATAGGACTACTAAAAAAGTGTAAGTGGTGATCTACAATTTTGCATCTACAAGTATATAATACTTTTTACACTATACTACATTTATTTTAGCATTCCTTATCCGCACCATTGCCTTATTTGTGTCTATTCATTGAGAGCTAACACAACCAATGGAAGCAGAGGGATGGACCAAAAAATGCTTGACTCACAGAGCAGAGTGGGGTAAAAACAGGCCGACTTTAATCTCCAGTCCAAGGTGGATAGATGGGTAATCAATGCCTGCCCCTCTGAAACAATCCAAAGGGGAATGCAAGAAGGCAGACTAAAGAATCAGGCTTTATTGGTAATTCACTTAAAAGACTGAAGAAGAAATGCTAGAACGAGGCGGCTCGAAGAAACACAACTAAGTGGCAACATGAGGGAAGACACACTCACATTTATAGTCAGAAAATTTACATGCACAGTTCAGTCAGGCTACAGTTACAGCTCAATTAGGCCGTTTAATTGGACTACTTACCTTGCCCCATGTATACAAGCACCTGGGGAGAAATATGTCTGACTCCACCACGCTAAGCTAGGTGGCGATACGCTCTCTTTCAGCAAGTTACTGATGGACCTTCTTTTTGAGGATGAAGCCCTTCAAATTGGAGAGACACAAAGACAAGGGAAGGTTTTCAAAAATAAAACAGGAAATGGCTAAGTCAAGTACATGAAAACATGAGTCAGGTATACTTGATTATAGAGTCCTGTAAAATTAAGTCAAATTCTCTATTAGTGTACACATACTTGGCCAATATAGCTGATTCTGAAATGTTATTTTACGGGCATTGAACACTTATAATCCATAATTAGATTTTTCGTTGACATTTTTCCTTCTCAAATACTTACATGTAAAAAAAAAAAAATGGTGTTGGATCTATGAATTGATTTGCTGATACCAGATGTCTCTTTGAAGACAATATCACAGGATGATAACTCTAAATTAAATCAGACACACTTTAATAATTTATAATTTATAATTCAGTCCTCCTTAAACAAAATGCTACACATTTCTATACAGACACATCTACACACATGCGCTACACACAGCATGGGCCTTATTCTTGTTCCTTCCTCGTGTCACTGAGGATTTCCTGCTGGAGTGAGACCCTGCTGTGTTGATCCTTTGTAACAGACACATGCACACACACACAAATATGTTGCATATGAGCCTAAATATTGCCTACACACTTGCGGCACACACGTTGGATTGTATCCTCGAACACCAATGTCATAGTCAGTCAGACTTACCAGTGAGAGGATACCACTAAGATGAAGAGACTGTAACACTAAAGAAAGACAGAAAGTCTGCACATGCAGATGGGAGTGTCAGCGTACTGTACTGTAAATCTGGCCTACTTGGATCTGTAGCCTCTCGATGGATTAGAATTCTTACTTTTCTTGTTTTTTTCCCTTTCTTTGTCTTATTAATCCTGTTTTGGGCGACAGCTGTGATGTTTAATTCTTACTTTCTTTAGGCTGCAGCTTCCCTTTGAAATGCAAACAATGAGCTGATTGGTATTCCTTACAGAGTCGTGTAAGTGTGTGTGTGCAGCGGAGAGGGATTGAGAACACTTGTAAGACTTTGAAGTTTGTGTGTTGGGAGGTGGACTGAAGTTGTAATTGATTTGGGGCGTTCAGATGAAGTTAAAACTGAGGTTTCTTTTCTTTAAAGGGGCTATATGTAACTTTCAAAAATACTGCGTTTGTAGCGATACCGTGATACCGCATGGCCGTTAGGCGAACTGCACCGGTAACCTGTTGCTCGATCTCCCTCGCGTGCTCGTCATATGTGCTCGTACGTACACAAACGAGCATCATCATCAGCCGTGAAACACTGGATATTTACCGGCATAATGTTTACAGAGGAGGGAATGTGAAAGTCTGTGAAGGAGTCTGTGAAGGAGTCTGTGTGTCTGTATTCAGTCTCGGCAGGCACTGGCTGAGAGCAGGAGTGTGTGATGAGTTTGTCCGCCTTTGAGAGCTCCTAGAGCGGATAGAAGTGTGTGGAAGATGGCTGTAGAGGGAGTGTGTGATGAGTTTGTACTGTTGATCTCTGTAAGCGGAGCGGAGTGAGGAGGACGTTGAGAACGTGCATAGAATGTCACTTCCTGGAGCTTTCGCGGAAAATACATAATTATATATAATTATACAGGCAACACAGATAGACAGTGAACATCTACTTTTTCACATCAGTTAACCGTTCGCTTATTAATGGGCGATTAAAAAACTATTTATACATGTAAAAAAGTTACATATAGCCCCTTTAATGGGGCTGCTGTATGAGCATAACACCTTCGAGAAAAACTGTCATGGAAATTGTGTCTGCAAAGGGAGCGATGCAGTCTTAATCAACAAAGATCCAAGTAAGATTGAGACGGGTGGTACATGATGTAATCCCGATGCAGTTGGAATTTTCTTTGATAGCAAACACTTAGGGTTACATATTCCCTTCATGTTATATCGAGTTCATGCAGAGAAAAAAATCACACAGTGTCTTGTACTTGTTTATAAAAAAGAGAGAAAATTAGGAAAGATAGGATATGATATATATATGTCAAGAAAATGTGATAAAATATATCTGTTTTAAATTCAATTTGAATGAAGTGAAGATGCAATCAAAATGTTTTTATGTCCGATGTGTAAGTGATTTGATTTGCAGTAGAAGTGCGGTATAGGTATTTGTACACTTGGGGGCACTATGACAGCAGCAGTGATTTGGTTGACGTTGCATACCTAGAGCGAGCACATAGAAAAAGAACAGATCTGAAGTGAGGAGGAGTTGATGTCAGACGAGAGGAAAAGATGTGATTTTAAGGGGAGAAAAAGACACGAGAAGAGAGGAAGGAATAAGAGGGAAAGTGAGAAATATAGGAGAGGAGGAAGGGAGAGGCCAGAGTGCTTCAAGGTCAAACATGTGATTGAGGTGTGTTTGTTTAGGCGTGGATGTGGATGCGTTGATGGCATGTGTGTAGTTTTGTCATCTGTGTCAATGACGTTAATGAGCTCACATGTTAAGGCAGAGTGTGTGTGTGTGTGTGAGTGTTGTGTAACTTTAACACCTGTTAACATTGTTTTATTATCAATTAATTTGCCAGACATTCTCTAATTAATTTTTTACAAAAAATGCTGGTATGTCAGAAAATAAAGATCAGCAGCCATAATAACTTCCCAGAAGCAGAGTTATTGTCTTCGTTGTGTTTTATTAGTCTATAAAAGATTTTAAACCTCATAGAGGATTCAGTTTACTATCATGGGAAATTAAAAAACAAGTACATCAAATTTTGCAGTTTTGCTAAACTGATTAATAATAATGCTCTGAATTCAATGTGTTGGTTTGTCAGGTTTGAAAAAAAAAAAGGAAAATATCAAAAGATTTTTGGATGGATTTGTCAAAATACCTCAACTGAAATTTGCTGGTACTTCTTATTTCCATATCAATAAGTCCCACTGAAGGTTAAGCAATTTCTTAACACATGTAATAAAACAGGTGTGATCTGACAAAAAGGTCAGCATCTTTTGTGCGCTTGGCAGTTTCTGACAGTTAATGCTGGGATGGAAATTTGAGGTTGAGACGCCTATGCAAGTAATGCAGAAAAAATGTAATCTAGCGAGAAATATGCAAGACGCTATGTCATTAAAGCATATCTTTCTGGATGTGTTCCCTTGTCCTCAGATTTAATCAGAAACTGTCCGTTTAACCTCAATTAAAACATACAACAAGCTTTTTGCATGTCACCTTGCAAAGAGACCGAACAGATTGTAAATCCAACTTTTTACAAATCTGTTTCAAGCTATAATCATTTAGACATTATTGCTGTCTGTTCATTGCAATTAAATCACAGCAAAATCTGTTGATATGGAGTTCATAGCTCTGTAGTAAACCAGACTTCAGCTGGCATATGACTTATATGTTTAGATGACCTGCTACTCACCAAAGAAGGATAGACATGTGCTCCGCCTTCCTCTCTGCCTTCCCATTGTTCATTTATTTGATAATTCACAATTAAAAAAGGAAGGCAGTCAAAGGGAAAGATGTAAGCATTGTTGTTTTAATATGACAATTAACTTTCCTAATGGAACCGGATATCTTTTAAAGCAACTAAATTCGAACATTAACTATTCAGTAAAAATCTGAACAAATTCTCTGAGCTGAGGACGATCAACCACTCCAAAACATCTCCTAACATTTCGACAATTCGCCAAAGATCTCCCATTTAATCATGAGGTGCTAATATACAGCTGGTTTACACACTCTTAAAACATCCTGGGCTCTGCTTTGACTCTGCTCTGCCTCTTTGTGTGCAGTTAAACATCTTGCCTCATTATTTTACATGCAGGAAGCCAAATCCCCATCTGATGTTTCTGCAAAAAAAAATGGAAAACATGGAAACTTTGGGAGTTTGATTGATGTGAACTTTATTTTTCTATGATCTATAAAAGAGTTTTGTCTTCTGCGCTCTAAGAAACCCCACAGAGTTTTGTTTGTAATACAAGCTTCACTGTAGTGTGTACTTGTACTGTATCCTCTATAACTGAGAAATATCTCCTCTTTTATAACTCCATTCAGTCCCTGACATTAGTTCAGATCTCCCATCTGTACCACAGGGTCGATGCTGCAGATAGAGCTTCTGCAAGTGTGTGTGTGTGTGTGTGTGTGTGTGTGTGTGTGTGTGTGTGTGTGTGTGTGTGTGTGTGTGTGTGTGTGTGTGTGTGTGTGTGTGTGTGTGTGTGTGTGTGTCTGAGTATTAGCATGCCAGGGTCAGTGCATTCACTGCTTCATTATATTGAGGAAATTGTGAGTATAAATTGTTCTGTGATTTTTGCACCTCAGGAAGATGTGGTGCCATAGCAACAAATCGGAGTCAGCGCGGTTATTCACACGCACACATTTGCACATACACTCGACACATGCACTTTGTCACCATCATTACCACTTGTAGCATCTATTCAGCCTGCTCGACACCGGGCTCACAGCACTGCTGCGCTCAGATTGGTCGAAGCGAGGAACCAATTAGATTAAAGAAATGAAGAGATAAAGAGAGCGCAGAGGTAATAATAAAGCCAGACAGTCTCCCTCTGATCTGGCCGGTTACCAACAAACATATGCAAACACATGCAAATAGTTACACACACACAAGCAGCACACAAATGTTACGTCTGCATTCCCAAACACACATTCACAATGCATAGGGGCACCTCTGGGCTCTGTCGCCCACACCTCATTAGTTGTTTGGTATAAAAGAAGTAAGAGGGTGGAAGAGGAAGTTTTGTTGTGTCCCTCCATCTTTCTTTTTTCTCGCTCACTGCCCCTAAATGACTTCTCCGTCTATTAGTCAATTTTTTTCTTTGGCTGCAGTTTGCCGCAGTGTTTCCTTTTTCTACATCACCTTTCTTTTTCTCCTCCTCTCTTCGCTTTCCCATCTTTTAACCTTGTCCCAACTTTTGACTTTTATGGCTACTGGAAATTTTCTACTTCACTTACTCACTTTGCATTCGTCCTGTGTTTTTTTTTTTTTTTTTAACTCTTTTCTTGCGGTTGCATGCAAGCCGTGACACCTTTTAGCTTTTTAAATTACGCCGACACCACCAGAGGCTATGCTGACTGTGATTGACAGGGTCAGATTCCTCCCACTCACCCCTCAACTTACCATTAGCAAGTTTATTCTTCTTCCTCCACCATCTTCCTTCTTCACATCAATATCTCTCTTTCACTTCCCTGTTCCTCTTGATTTCATCACTAACTCCTGACATTACCCACTGTTTCAAAATCACCTCTGACATGAACAACACTGAGCAAATACAAAAGGAAGGAAATGTGTGTGTGTGCCTGGACATTGTTTCGCAGCACATCAGGAAGGAAGCAGCAAACTCTGACAGGAGCGGAGCTCTCCTTTACACACATAAACACAGACACAAACAGTAAATGTATTATAATACCTGTATTCATGTTTTATTTTAGTGACAAAGAGAGCACATGGGGACAGCATCTCAAAAGAAGAACATTGCAGGATTTTTAAGTCCTATGATCCCTTACTTCTGTGAGTCCACTTTCTGCATGAAGTGAACTCTCGTCATGAAGTGTGTGCAAACTGTAACTACAGTACACAATGTAATTAGGGTTAGTAAATCATTTACTAATGCTTTATAGACTCTCTTAAAGCCATTAGTATGAACACATTTTTTGTTGCCAGGTTGTAAAACACTTGCTGTGTATCTAGCGCTTTAGTTTAACAGTCAACTCTCAAAAGGATTACTTGACTCTCTCAGAAAAAGCTTCAGAGCCAAATTGACTTAATAAACACCTTACAGACCATTACAATGCAGAAATGATGGATTTCTACAGAAATCCTTTAATAATGATTCATTTACAGTTATACCTCTTGACAGGACTGCTATATAGAAATAAACCCATTTAGAAATATCCAGTCTCATCTATCAAATCTGCAGTTTTAATCTTAGTAGGTTAATACCATAATGATTTAAGTCAAACATATATTGGATTGTTGTTCCCAATGAATTCAAGTGTAAGGTACAGTGATCCCGGAGCATGAGTCTAGAGCAGTGATGAGGCAGAACCAACCAACAGGGGTATTTTTTCCAAACTTTGGTAATGCAAACGTTGTTGCTGCTTTGAATGTTTTTTTTCTTTTCTTTTTTTCTACAAAAACAATTCATAAAGGAAACTATGCATGTGGCACCTTTCACACACAGGTGTATTAATTCAACGTGGAAACAGGAGAATAAATCAAAACAGGCAAATTGAATAACAAGTGCCAGTACTGTAGGAAAAAAACAAGCAATCAAATGAATAACAAACAATATAAGCTTCAGATGAGAGACAGGAGTACGCCAAGAACAGTCCAATGGGTGATATATGTCAAAATTAAGGCAGGTAAAAAAAACAAAGACAATAAAATACTAAAAAGACAATAACAAAACAAAGAGATGGGTAAGGTTGTGTAAAGGCAATGAAACATTTACAGTTTTTAATTCGCAGATTATAAACCACAACCCAAACCATTAATGCAAACATGTAAAGTCAACACTTCTTTATAAAAGGTAACCTTTTACTAATTGGTTCAATATTTATAAAAAACCTGAAACCAACTGATGAGATAGACTCAAGATGTAGCTGTTAACCATAGTGACTCATTTCCAAAAAAACATTAGCCTGATGTTATTCAACATCAGGTGAATAGACTGGAAGGTGCTGCACAGTTTGAATGCTGAAAGTTCCAACCCAGTTATGTATCAGGATACTTAAATTGTATAGAGAGTGACAGTATGTCCCCGACTAACAGTATGAAGTGCTTTATATTCATAACCTTATTCACTATGCTACAGGGAATCAGTCAGAGATGTGGGAGGTGAAGATGAAGACAGTGATTGTCAGCACAAAAACAGGATAGTTTTTTGCCACTATAAGTTTAGTTCAGAGTTGTTGTTGTTGTTGTTGCTCTAAATCCACTCGGAGCCTCCCTGAATTAGCACTGAGTGACAGTCGCCCTCACATGGATCAAAGGATCAGTTCTGATGTCCTCGCAAACAATTACAGTTTTAGAGTCAGATCTCTACCAGTCCAGGGTCACTCATGCTCTCACACAGAGGGCCCTCAAGTCATAATGCTAATCAAAGAACAAAGCCAGCAGCGCATGTGTCTGCTTTGCTGGAAGCCCGAAAAGACTCAGCCTGTACTCTTTCTCTCAAAACAAATTATAGCCCCCAAGCTGCAGTTTTCTCAGCACAGTGACAGGCTTGTAGCATCACAGTTCCACTCCACATTTTGTTGCCTGAACCGCCTTTCGAGGGTTTAAGCACTTACATAGCAAAATCTGTTTCACTCCACTCACTTTGGACTTATTAAAGCGTAGCTGGACTTTGAAGAAAAAGCTGCCTTTTAGACATTCTGCCTGTTAGACAGCCTCCAGCTTCATCAGCTGATCAATTCATCAGAGATCATAACATAAGAGAGAAATCATGGTTCCAGGGGCGTGTCCTGACTTTTAGACTGGGGCACTGCTGGGGCACTGACTGATCAGGGGTGGCATGAAGTAGTATGATCACACATACAGTACATAAGTACATGCAGTGGCCATATAGATTTCAGGGGTCTCATGTCAACCTAGATCATCTCTGTGGTCATGCCCCCCCCTGGCTGGACCAATTACAGTCTTTGGCACAAGAATACAGTTAGAATAAATTGTGAATTTGCTGGAATCAACAAAAACACTGATATGTAGTATGATTGCGTTTCAAAGTGGCTGACCATATAGAGATGTCGTAAGGGCACTGGGGTCCTTCTCTTCATCCCCTCATCTGCCTCTTCCTAGTTCTCCACACTCCAATATGGATTCTTGTTAGAACACGGTGCATGTTGGTATGGAAACTGGCTTATAAACTGTTCAGGTTGCCAACGTCCTAACTCACATAGCAACCACAAAGCAGCCTCTCAGAGTGTTGTTGTGCAGCAGCCTTGTGATTTTCTGATGAAAAGAAGCCTGAAAGGTTCATTGTGTTTGGTATGTGGGTATTCAGCTTGTAATGATGACCCAGTATATTGCTGCTGAATGCAAAGGTTATGGGTTTGTAGCGAAAGAGATGGATTTTGTTAAGGTGACATGCCAACGATTTGAATGAAGCGGGGCCCACACAGCTACCTTGAAATTTCCTGGTATGGAAATGAAGCACATTGTGCACTGCTTGAAAAGTTATGAGTCATATTGAGACCTTTACCGATGAAACATTTAAGCTTTTCAGATTATTTGATCAACTGATGAATTTAATAAGATAGCTGGAACTTAAGAAAAAAAAACCTTAAGAGGCTAGAGCAAATGTGCAGCAGCAACCTATGGAGGACTTTAAAAGAATGTTTCCAGCACAAAGACAAATGTTCGTATTTTCAGTAAAGCATACATCAACCTGTACTCTTCATTTAATATTAAAATGTTTCATTACTGTAAATTCCATATGAGTAAAAGGTGAAAAAGGGAAATGTGTAGGTTATTAAGGCAGGCCTTCATCATACCAGCTACATATTGGCTGTTTTTCCTCCTCCTGTTGGCTGTGTTAATGATGCTTGTTGCATTCAGACACATTGTTTCACAGTGCTCTGCCTCACAGAGTGGAGTCAGCATAACCAACACATTGCACTGTTGAAACAGGTTATCAATACAAACAGTGCAGCTTGCTGTTAAGTGTGTGTGTGTGTGTGTGATTGCGTATGTCTGTGTGACTTTCCAAAGTATAGGGTGTGTCGTTGTCGCTTTCCTGCTGTTGTTTTATGCTTGTGTTGTTTAAGGAAATTAAGTTATGAGCAACAATAAGGTGAAGTTATATTCACACACACACACTCACACACACACACACACACACACACACACACACACACACACACACACACACACACACACACACACTTTTGTCAGAGCTGTTGGTCACACACCCCGTGGTGAACGCTTTTATCCAAAGCACTTTGCTCTTAAGTGAGTGGAAGGATTTTTTAGAAGAATTGACAGCCTCAGCAGGGACTGCACTTTGGTTTTTTTTATCAGCTTCATACAGGCCTGTAAAATGGAGGAAGAATGATATAGACTAATTAACTGAATAATGAAGTGTCCCATGCAGTGCTATTGGGACCTGTATGAAAAGTCAACACTATACCAAATAGATTGATAGAAACATAGATTGATAGGTGAGTACTAATATAAATACAATATGATAAAAGATAGGGGTGTGCTGGTATCAAAACCCACACTAGTATTACACTCTGCCACGACTTGGATTTTTGCAATACAGTCATCCCTGTTCAAGACACACGTTTGGTTGAAGAGTACACACAAGGCAACACTGACTGCTCAACCTAATAGCTTCAGTGGCTGGTAAGTAAAAGTTGCGATAAATAGTGATTTGTGACAGACAACGGCTCAATCTGTATCCCCCGGTCCCCCGAGCCAGTGGTCTCACACGCTCACTGATCAAAGGGCGCCAACTCCTTGTGTCAGAGCAGGTGTCTGTGTTTACAGTGAAAGTCATTGTGGCATACTTATCAGGTCAATTTCTATACTCTCTCTAAGTTTCAGCAAATAACACTAACGACAAGTGGGTTTACTTGCTTGCAGTGCGTCTCTTTCCTCCTGTCTGCAGCTTTTACATAGGCTCCCTTGCCTTAAGTCCAAGATTATTAAAAGAAGCTGACTGTGGCTGTGAGTCATGCTCATGGAGCAGCTGCAAATACTGTAACTCCCAACAGTGTTATTGAAAATCTCAGCTAATTTATACTGAATTCTAAATTAAATCGGTTGCCAGTACAAAGACATGACGATGGGTGTGTCATTTGACCTTCTAGAAGATGTCGTCAGGAGCTTAGCAGAAGCATGTTGGACCACTTTTGGGCACTTCAAAGAAGAGTCGCTAAGACAGGTGAATAGAGAGTTGGAATAGTCGATTTGTAATGAAACAAAATGATGATTACTGTATCACACTAATCATTGACCCAATCTAGCACTGCACTTTTTCCTACCATGGCAAGCATGATCATTCACTGTGTCTCTCCAACTTTTCCTGCTCCTCGTACAGCTGAAGCACATTCACATACACATTGTTCATCAAACTGAGCTGATTTCTGAAGTGGCCACCTCAAGATGCAAGCCACTATTGTTCCCTGCGATGTGGGTGTCAATGCAGATCCCTTTCAAGCTGGAATAGAGACATTGATATGAAAGGCTCTCAAAATGTTTTCAGCTCACTGGGGATTGGTTTTAAAGAATGCTGCTAGGAAAAGGCTTCTGATGGGTTTTGATATGAGCGAAAAAAATAGATTGATGAAAGGTTAATATATATCTAGCAACCGTTATCTGTCCTCAATTGATCAAACAGTGAGTCCAATGTACACAAATGTACTTGAAAAACTGCCCTCCAATTAGCCTTTAAACAAAACAGTTATGTGCGTAGCTGTTAAAAAGATAATAAATAAATCAGTCAAAAGATTGACATGTTCTAGTTATCTCTGCCGTTTTCATGGACTCACTGATCAGCAGGAGTGAAACTAGTTCTGTGGGGGATGAGGGAGTTCCATACACCTAGGGCCAAACCTGAGTGTGTGTGGACGTGTGCATCAGGATGCTGTTAATATAGCCCCACCATTATGTATATTAGCCCTATTCCCCTGAGTGCACCTTCTCCATTTAGAGCTTTCAATCACCCCTCTGCTTTACGGGAGTCAGGACACACACAAACCCATGCACACACACACACACACACACACACACACTCATAGATTTCCATACATATGCACTTTCAATCACTTTTTTATGGCCATTATATTACACACACATATTTAAACCACATCACAGCCATACATGTGTACATTGTTAATTAACATACACACAATACACACACCGCACATACACACGCATACGTACACACACACACACACACACACACACACACACACACACACACACACACACACACACACACACACACACACACACACACACACACACACACACACACACACACACACACACACACAAAGCCAACCAAGGTTGCTGGATTTATCCTCGGTAGACTCCAGGTCCCTGACTTGCTAATTATCCTCTTCTGCACTGTAGTAATTCATGCTGTTGCACTGTGTGTACAGTGTGTGTGTTTTTGTGTGTGTGTGTTTGGTTAGGGGGGCATAGTGTGTATTGGCGTGTGTGTTTGAAAGACTCAGTGAGTAAGTGATCACAGGGTGGGTTTTGTGTGTTGATTGCATTTGAGCAGCAACAACAGGCTCTGTTTTAATCAAAAACCAAGAATCAATACACTATTCTCTGTTCAGCCAAAGTAATGTGTGTGTGGGGAGGGGGTGAGGGGGTGAGGGGGTGTTTGGGAGTGAGTGGCTATAAAAGGTAATCTAGATCCCATGGTCAAAGCAAATAAGGGGAGACAGTCTATGAGGAGAATTTGCTTTGAACCAGCCTTTTTTTTTCAGGTGTGTTTGCACTCCCCTGGCTGCCTGTGTGTTCCCCAAGCACATGTAAGCTCTGATAAAATGAACCTTTAGATTGTTGTCTATCTTTCAGTGTATCTTGCTGCAATTAGAACTAGTTAATAGAGTCTCAGGGTCTTTTGTATTATAGTAACCTTTCACACTCACCTCAACATCACTCCATGGCTCTAGCATCAAAGGACCAACCCCGCCTGGCTGCCACTGTCAACTCCATCTTTCTTCACCCTGACCTCTTCAAGCATTGATTAAAAAAAAATCAAAAGAAATTGATTTTTAAATCCATGTCAAACAAATGTTATACACAATACCAGAGAAAAAAGTTGTATCGAAGAATAAGCAAAGCACTCTTTTTAATATGCTATAATAGTACATTTGTATTTGGCTACAATAATTAATTCAACATTAGCATTCTGTTAGTGGCAGTGTAGTACAGCAGAGAAGAAAATCAAAGTTTTAATAAGTTTCAAAAACCCTCAGAATGACTTTTCTTGAAATGCAATTTTGTTCAAGTGGTTAAACAAATCCAAAATGTTCAAAGATCTTTTTATTAATTAAATCTCAATCCATTTCAGCCTCAAGTAAACGTGTCACAGCACTTTTTAGTGTTGATTGTTTTTCCCAAACAAATTCTCCTGGTCAGACCAATTTTCAGCACTTGAACCAAAGCAGCTCGATTCCTTAGAATTAAAACAGCTGCTTTCATGAGCTGGATGGAATCCAACCACTCTGATTATTTACCAGAGTTAGCTTCAGATGTATTCTGCCCAAGCCAATGAAAATGATTGACATTTCCCTTGTCTTTGAAAAAGCACAGTTTGGAAAGAAAGCTTTTCCTCACCAGAACTACAAAAAAAAAAACCCTGAGGATTAATAAAACTCTAAATCTAAAATTATAACTATCACGAGCATTGCCCTGAAACAGACGCATAAGATAGACATTTTCAATATGATATAACTTGACGTTGTGTGTGAATTGTGCGCAGCTCCTGAGAAGCATGTATTTAGGAAATGACTTTCTTGTTTGTTGTCAGATTGATGGACCACGTTAGACAGTCCTATTCAACCTCTGGTACTGCATACGTCACTGCCAATGTCACCTTACGCATTCAGCTGTTATCGGCACACAGGACGCCTCCTGCATCAGTGGGGGGCTGATATGATGAATCTGTCGGCTGATGAGATGAACAGAGCACTGGTATGATGTGACTATGTTTGTGATCGGCTCGTTTAGGAGCTAAATGAGGATTTATTTTATAACTAGTGTGTTGTAAAATTTATTCAAGGTGGAAATCAAATTTAAAAATAGTATTTCATGCGAAAATTGTACAGTTTATTTTTCGTAAAGCTTTTGCATGTTTGAAGAACTCAGGCATGTTTGGGTTTTTTTTCGATAAAATAGCTTTAGTTAACTAACACTGATTATAGACCTAATTAAAGATATAACCTTACCATTGTAAAATTATATGAAAAATACAATTTTCTTAACTGCTCTGTAGCTTTCGATCAAATGGGAAAAAAAATGTCAGACGTTTTTAGCTGATTATGTAAAATGTCAAAATGTAAGATTTTTTTTGGGGGGGGTGGCTTTTTGTGCCTTTAAATGAGAGATAGGACAGTGGATAGAGACGGAAATCAGGGAGAGAGAGAGTGGGGAACGACAGCCAGAGAGCGGGAAAAGAGCCAGAGGCTGGATTCGAACCTAGGCCACCCGCTTGGAAGACTATAGCCTCCATACATGGAGCGCGAGCACTCACCACTGCGTCACAATGCGCCACAGAAATGTAAGATTAACAGACTCTAAGAAACATTTTATGTTGTCTTACCTTTACCTTTTAGGTGAATGCCACTTAAACAACCTGTTCAATGTGAGGCTCAAATTGTAATCTGAATTTGACTTCACAAAATTTGACTTCTTGTAAGATATCAGCCAACATGAATTGTTTGTGTCATAGTATTTTAAAGGAATAAAATCACAATCTCAAATTCTGAAACATTATAAACATGCCACTTTCGCTCTTATTAGCTTAGCATTTGAGAAGAAATGACATGTAATAATTTTTAAGTCCATTAGAGGGCCCAATGTCAAACAATAAAAAAAATATATAGGTCATTTGAGATGTTTAAACAAATCAACAAAACAGTCAAGATTTCTTGTGATGATAAAAGCATCCCAAAAAATCTTTAAATAATATTAATATTATTAGTGATGGAATTAATATTTGGGATAGGTTTCATGATTCCCCCTCTTCTCCATGAGTTGATAGTGAATCGACCCAAAGTGATTACAGAGGCAGTAAGACCCAGAGGAGGAGCAGAGAGAGAGAGAAATCGAGAGAGAAGGAGAGAGGGAGAGAGGGAGAGGTGGGAGGAGAGAGGAGGAGGAGGGACTGTGTTCACTCTCAGCTTATGCGTTGCGGCTCGTGGTGTTAGCGCAGCCAGTGTGCGTCTCAGACTGCCAGCGCGAGTGTGTGCATCGGTGCGTCCGCTGTGTGTGTGAATGTGTGTGTGACTCCAGCGCTCTCTCTGCGTACGACAGGTGGAGATGACATGACTGCGTTCGAGAGGAAGAAAGGAAAGGACCTGTAAGGACTTCACTTACTTACTCACTCTCTCTCTCTCTCTCTCTCTCTCTCTCTCTCACACACACACACACACACACACACACACACGTAAACACCCTCACCTTTCACGCTACATTCCCTCACACACACCTTTAAATTCCTGCACACTGTGGTTCAGGGAAAAGATAAGTTGTTGTGTGTGTGTTTGTGTGTACATTTTCATTTTTATCAGACTGAGTATCAGCTGACTCCATGTGTTCACAGCAACCACACACAATCACGTCCTGACTGTTATTTTTGATGCCTGCAGACGCGGTCAGCAAGTGTTTCTGCGTCCTGAGGACAGTTCAGCTCCAGCCCTGAATACCAGACAGTCCACTGCACTGTCCGAGCAACTCCAGGTAAGATTGTTCTTCTCTTCTCTTCTCTTCTCCTCTTCTCTTCTCTTCTCTTCTCTTCTCTTCTCTTCTCTTCTCTTCTCTTCTCTTCTCTTCTCTTCTCCTTCTCTTCTCCTGCACGCTGTCTGAAAAACAGGATGCTATACACCTCACGCCCTATGCCCTCTTCTCTCTTCCTTTTCCTTTCCTCTTCTTAACTGTCTTTGTCCTGTCTGGAACAACTAAACTGAAGACAATGATATGTTCACGTCAAAACACTCCTCATGAAAATAGGTCTCAAAATCCCATTAAACAAACACACTCCTGTCCCTCTGTCGTCCCCTAACCCTTCTTGTTTCTTGGGAACAATGAACTTTAGTCCAGAGGAGGTAAGTTTCAGCTCCTGTTGCTGCAGCTTTCTGTCTTATTCTTCCTTATGATTGAGGCGGTGAGTTACTTATTACTTGCCTGGAGCTTCTGTGTGTGTGTGTGTGTGTGTGTGTGTGTGTGTGTGTGTGTGTGTGTGTGTGTGTGTGTGTGTGTGTGTGTGTGTGTGTGTGTGTGTGTGTGTGTGTGTGTGTGTGTGTGTGTGTGTGTGTGTGTGTGTGTGTCTGAGGGAGGGCTCAGATAAAAGACTGAAAGATAAAACAAAACAGCAATAAACATGAAAGGTATAGGAAATTAAAGACAGTGACATTTTTGTTTGAATGGCGGTTGGCTGTTTGAGTGCAACCGTCTGTGTGTGTGTCACTTGCAAGTTTGTGTGTGTGTGTGTGTGTGTGTGTTATAGGATACTACATTTTACAGTTGAGTTGATGCAATTTGTTTTTGAAATCCCCAGAGCGGCAAGCCTCTAGCTTTTCTCCCTTTGACATCTTGTTTGGGTCTTTTGTGTTACTCTGATTTGATACACACAGGCTGAAATTTAAAATAGCTGCTTTTATGTATACTCACACGGTCAAACATGCACTAGCTGAGAGTGTGTGTTTGTCCTTACACCGGGTGTGTTTGGGTGTTTGTGCCTGCATTGGTGTTTTGTTTTTTTTTATTGCAGAGAGATTTAATGATGCTGGCAGCAAAATAGAAAAAAAAAATAGTGTTTGATTGGCTGCCAGCGTCGACATGTTCTGCTCAGATCCAATTACCTAGGCAGATACACACACGCAGTGACGCAGGAGCACGTGCACACACTTTGATGACACACAACCTTACAATCGCGGGTTTGGCCATTCAAACATGAAAGAGATAAATAACCATATTAATCATACTTTGTTCAAAGACGTACTTGTGCATTTTATGTATTTCAGTGTGTTTCAGGGCAAAGATCAAATACATAAATAGACACACATATGATCATATACATATACACACATACAACATGTACTTATGTGGCTGTGTCCTTGTTTCTGATTGGTTTACATCTCAAGAAATCTCCTTTTCATTTCAAACAAACCTGGGTGGAGTGTGTTTATGTCTTTACAGTGTGTCATACACATTTCTTCTGTCACCTTGCCCAGCTACATTCCTCTCTTGCAGCCTTTGTGTTTGTAAGTGGTTTGTTGTTGAAGTGCAGCGTTACTGTAATTCTGTGAGTTTGCCATTGAACATGCGATGCATGCAGCACCATCTGCAGGAGCTGCTTGAAATAAAGTGTTTAGAGAAAAGTCTCTTTCTATTAACTTCTTAGTACAGAGAGGTTTTTTTAGCAGTTTTGTGGCTCCGGTTCCATGAAAAGGTTTTGGTGATGTCATGACTCTTATCCTCTGATTTAACAGATTTAGACGCAGATGTCTGTGATGGGAAGCGTCTGAGCGTCCACAAATGCTAAGCATATTTCTGTATTTGTGCTGCCATGAATCCGTGTAATTGCGTGAACCCAGGCCTTTGTACAATTTCTTTTTGGATGTTGGAGTGATATTGCTGAATGTATGTGTGTGATTGTAGATTTGTTTGTGCTTGTGTGCCAATGAGGCAGTAAAAGCAGCAGGTTAATCTCCTCTCAGTCTCCAGCTGAACAGATGTGAGGATTATTTTGTCAGGGAATCTGGGTGGAGCTTTTCATGGGTCTGTATTTGTGAGGGAGAGGCTAGTTCACTCTTAAAATTCAATGAAAAAAGTGTTTTTGTGGATCCTAGGGATGCCCTCGACTGGGGAAAAGTTATCTAAATGTATTAATGTGTTTCAAGACATCATAAAATGTTTTGTGCCCTGAGGCTAAATTGCTCCTGTTGATGCGTCAGTGGCTTATAAATGTGTATGAATGGGATTAATTAATACTAATATTGAGGCAACTGCTAGTAGATCTTTAGTACGTATATTACATTGCCTGTCTGTTCTACATGTTCTTAAGTAATTAAAAATGTATTTCCATATTTAAACACTAGACTTTAATTGTAACCTTCACTGATCACTGTATGAAGTCTGGTGCTCAACAGTGTAGACAACATTTAAAGAGAACCTGAAGCAGCACTTGGTTACAGGTGTGTTTTCCCGCCTGCCCTGACCCTCCCACCCATTTCCCCCATCACGTCCCGAAACCCCTCCCCCAGCTCCCTGACAATTCTCTGCATCACCCTCTGTCATTACCGCCATTTGGCAGCACAGATGTCTCTGCATTTTCTTCCCATTTATAAAAACATAATGTTCCTAAAGCAAAGGAAAGTTCTTGATGGAATAAGGCCATTATGACTTAAAAACAATAGCACGGCACGTTATTGTGCCTGTGTATATTTGTGTGATAGCAAGTTTGTGTCCAGGAACTCCACAGTGCAGTGCCCCAGATAGATTGACCTTATTGACATGAAAGTGTTTTGCTGGACAGAGAAGGTTTAGCTTTCTAAAGTTGCAGTGTAACACTTTTTAGAGAGTGGGGACAAACAGGGCTGAGCTTACTGCTGGAGGATAATGCAAAAGAGAAATTGTGGGAATTCATTCTTGTTATGTCATACTTTTGAGTGTGCAAGTTGATGCTTGCCATTGATCTGTTTTCTGATCTGACCTCAGACATCTGAAATTGTGATGCCAGATCACTGTTTTAATTACTGGTCTCCAAACACGACAGCCCTTTCATTTCAACTTTGCCCTTGCCATAACACCTCTACCTGTACCCCTTTTTCCTTACGATTTCAACAAACTGTCCATGTTTACCTCCTGTATTTTAAAAGAGTGAGCAGGTAGATGTTGAAAGTCTGGCTCTAGGGCATAACAGGTGAGCCATGGAGAAAGATTATGATGCAAGTTTCTCTTGAAGATATTATTACTAAAAAAAAAACTACTTTGTGCTGATTTGAGCTTAGTGTGCGTTCTCACTGAAAGGGTTATAATTAGTGATTAAAAACGCATCCAAAGATTATTTGGACTTTTGCCAAGCAAAAAAGCAATAAAAGGAAGACATGCAGTTCATTCATCAGCCATTAATCCAATGATGACTTGAAATAAAAGTACATTAATAAAGCTGTCACTAAATTTCCAGTTTTTCACTCAGACATGTGGAAACCGTTTTCTCCTAAAGACCTGACTTGGACATTTCAGCCTAATGTTTAACCTTTAATATGATTTTCTTCTTACTCTGCTTTTATCTTTAATGTACGAACCAGCAGCCTGATGTGCATGAAGCAGCCAATACAGATCGTGAAATTCAGCAAAACACACACACAAACACACACACACAAACGCAACACTAGAGCTCAGAGTTAGTGAGCACTTGACGCCTATAAGATTGAAACAAATGATCTCCACTGGCAGCACAGGACCAGTGACCTATGTAGGCAGTACGGTGATGTACCATATGTGATGTGGTGGAGGAGCCACTACAGGGAAAATGGATTGTAGGTCATTTTGCACCACCAGATAGCAGCTTTATTTAATGGCCCTCAACGCCTGCAGAGACCGTGTTCTCTGTGACCCAGACACTGTAGTAACAATTTGTGGAAAACCTGTGCTTTTTATTAAGTTTTTATTTTTTTCCAGCTTAATCTATTGGATCCATAGTGTTGTTGTGATCATCATGTGAAAGTCAGCCATCACTGTCACCCTTTGAGTTTCTGTCTACTAGCGGAGCGCTCTTCCTGTCTGTTTTATCACATTGATCGCTTGTGGCTTGAATTAAACTATTGGGAACAGGATCCATAACATGTTACAATTCCCAACCCTGTTGCAAACACCAGGGGACTCGAGGGTAACAGGTAAGGCGTGACATGCATACGTAGTAGCTGCAGCAGCAGAGAATGTGCTGTGAGTTGACAGCTTAAATCGATCGCCTGGTTGGTGATGGCTGTGGGCAAGCTGGGTCAGTGCATCAACTGATCCAGAGTGTGGTGCAAGCTGAGGGATGTGTGAACAAGCTTGCAGACTTTGTTACTTTTTTATGTTCTGTATTTAACAGGTTAAGGGTTTGTATTGCATTACATGGATGCAGTAGGTACATGCACATACATAAAAAGCATTATTTTGACCAGCGTCAAGACACATCTCTCTGCATATTTCACTTGTGAATTCGGGGGGTTGTTCCTTTGGCTTGTGTGAGAGCAGAGCAGGCATTAAAACACCACCCACATGTTCTGTGCAAGATAAACTAACCCTTACCCTCTTCTATGCAGCAAAAGCACTGACTGGTGCTGACTCAGGGACACAGAACAAACAGTAAAGATGAAAACCCTTCAGTAAACTTTTTACATCAATAATAATCTGGTAAAAATAATTGGACCACTAATGTGTCTGTGTAGGTTCTCAGTCATCCACCTCTAATGTCTAAAGATTTCAGCGCTGTGAATGTGAAGCTAACGTTTTCTTGATCTGTCCAGTAGAATCTACTTTCTTGAAATGTTTTAACCACTAGTTTAGACTTACAGTTTAGGAGCTTATGAGTACACACATCCTGGTAAACACATCCATGTTGTGAGCATACATATTTGACATCTAGTATTATTAAATTGTTAAAACTGGTGTGTTGAGGTTACATTTGTTTGAACTACATTGCATACAGATAGCTGGTGAAGTCCATGGGTTCTGTATAAATATTCTGTCCCTCCTCCGAAGAGGTGTACGGTGGCTGTGGCTCAGTGGTAGCGTCGGTTGTCTGTCAACCAAAAGGTGGAGGGTTCGTTCCACAGCTCCTGCAGCAACATGTCCGATGTGTCCTTGGGCAAGACACTTAACCCCAAGTTGCTCCCGCCACTGCGTCAGTGGCGCGTGAATGTATATGAAGGGATCAGTTAATACTTATGGATACTTCACATAGCAGCCCCTACCATCAGTGTGTGATTGTGGTGTGACCTCTGGGGTGAAAGTGCTTTGAGTAGTCAGAAACTAGAAAGGCGCGATACAAGCTCAAGTCCATTTACCATTTAGGCCAAAACCCATAAATAAATATGAATTTCATCAGTGGTGGAACAATGCCATTGAATTCCCCCCTTCCATACCCAATGAATCTAAAATTCATTTAAAAAACTTTCATATTATCACTTTAATAGTTTTGTTATAATCCGTTTTTATATGTTGAAGTGAAGCATATGATCCTTTCTGTTTCATATGATTTGCCTAAACTTAAGCAATGTTTTCTGACTTGAGAAAGATACAGTAAATCCGGTGTTGATATTTTTCCAGTTTTTATTATTCAGTTTTTATTCTTTGTAATTTGATGTATAATTAAAACACTTGAACCTGCTCCAAACTCCCTGCAATATTGGATTCATATAAAGTTATTCTGTTGATGTAATCCTTTATCCTGCTGTGCTGCATTTATCCTCTCTCAGGTCTCAAAGTGGCTGTATGATGCAAATCCAACACACAGGGGGGTAAATTGTTTTGCATTTCAGGGACACACCACTGTAGCGTTACGTGCTGTAGAGTTCAAAGTGATGAGAAGAAATTTATACAAGTAGGGACAACTGAGCTTGGTCTGCTACGTCACTTTGAATCACATGTTGTGATAAATGACCACAGACACAAGGGCACCTTCACCGCACAGCGACCCTCACAGCAGAGCGCTGTACGTATATATGTGTGTGTGTGTGTGTGTGTGTGTGTGTGTGTGTGTGTGTGTGTGTGTGTGTGTGTGTGTGTCTGTGTGTGTCATGGCTTGTGCCATGTCTTTGATAAATGGACTGCATTCTTCATTGCTGCTGAATTTTATCTCAAGCGGTTCCTTGCAGGGAATTGAGCGAGCTTTTTCTCTTTGTTCATGTGTATCTGTTTTTGCGAGTGTTTGCTTATTTCCTGTTTTTCCACAGTCCACCACTCTACAGATGCGCTTCGGCCAAATATACCGCCTGATTGTATATTTGCTGGTGTGCAAACTCCAAAGAGTACGAGTAGAGCTCCTCATTCATTTAGACAGCTCGCTGACAGTCGCAACACATTCGCTGTTTGTTGGCTGATTTTAGAATATAATCACACACAAAGCAGGGAGCTGAAAATTATTATGGAAATAATTATGGAATATTATGTTTAACTTTAACAGCAGCGTGACATAAGTGTGGCCTGTTATCAACCTCTGGCTTCAAAGAGAAACAGTTTCCTTTCAAAATCACTCATACATTCATAAAATAGTATGTCCCTCAATTTGTAATTTCCCTTTTACAACAGTCTTTGTTTATAGCCCCTTAACACATTGATTCAACAAAAGTAACCACGACGCAGTAGTTCTCAACCTTTTCGAGTCACGACCCCCAATAATAAAATCTTAGGTGTATGTGACTTGCAAAGCTCTTTATTGAGCCTGAAAAAATGACGAGGGCTATATGTACTCTGTGTTAATAATGAAATATCAGGTCACTGGTGATATTTCTCATGTTTAATCTCCTTCTTGTTCTGTGTCTCTCTGCCCCTCTCTGTGTAAATTAGTCACCCATTTCTAAGACTGTTTTCTAATAAGCCTAGCTGCAGAAACCTGCATAATATTTAAAAACATCCTGGAAATGGACTAAAAGATATAGAACTGGTTTTCATGCTACAACATTTCAACAATCAATAACATGAAGTTATGGGAGATATTTCTTCCAATGAGATCTCTCTTTCTCTTCATCTCCTTTTATCTCTGTACAGTTGTTTTTTTTGTGGCTGAATATAAATGATAGATCAGTTTTTAACTTGTTTTAAAGTTCAACCCTGAAATCAGTAAAATCCTGTTAAGTAAAGAATAATTAATAACTATATTTTATTGACGTCTAAGTTGTCTAAGTTGATCACAAAGCACTTTCCCCTTTCCTGTACAGAATCCATTCTTGTCACATTTATATAGCCAAGACCTTTTAATTATGATTTATGGCCTTATTTTGAGTATAACTCATTAAGAAAGACAGGGCTGATAGCAGTCACTCACACAGCAAACATGCAGTCTCTTATTTTTGTGTTTTTTTCTTCACACAAAAACAAAAACAATAACAAAAGATGACGTTGAGGCTGGTGGAAAATCATGGGAGTGATTCTCTCTGTTGCTCCACCCCCATGATGAAAACAAACTCAGAGTTTAGGGTAGTCAAAATGAACGGGTGAAACAGACCTGAGACCTGCTCTCTGAAATGTGTTTTTTTTTTAAACAGTCCATGAAAGGTGACATGACAGTAAGATGTAGATCTATCAAATTATTTCATTAAAAGCGCTCTAATCCATAAAGAAGGAATGTAAAACAGTTTCTGCAACATGACATAACTTGCCACTTTTCCAAACCCTCGGGCTTCATAAGGTACTTTGAGGTTATGACAATATAAGATAATTGTATTCATCCAGTGGTTTTCAAAGCTTGAGGACAGATCTTCTGTTGAACAGCCTGTCCTTGACACAAACAGTCGTCACTCTCAACCTAATTCTTCCATTGGCCTTCCCCACCATGAAGAAAAAAAGATGAAATCTTGAGGTGTCTTTGTCAGGCTGTGAGGCACATTAACCGCTGTGAGCAGAAAAAGAAACAACACATGAGTCATCATTCAACTAATGTAGGCAGGAAGTCCACAGAGAAGTCCTTTTTCTGCAACTATTTCTTAAAGTAATACTCCACCCAGAATCTGTTTCTTTTTTAGTGTCAAGAACACCACTGTAAGCTTGAAAGTTTCTGTAGCTTAAAAGAGTGAAGTCTCTTTTTTTTAACGATGACAGCAAATGTCTGCAGTACTGTATCTACATGTACATGTATACCAGGTGTAAGTACATATGAGTCACGTCAGTCCCTCGTGAATTAACAAACTAGACTAATCTTTTTTCAGTTAACTGATATATCAAGAATTGTATTTCCTCACTTTAGTTTGATTACAGTACTTCAACAGGCAGTGATTAAAGCGATGAAATTGGACAAAATGCAATGTGTGTCGCTGATAATGAGCCCACCTTTGTAGGGGATACAATTAATAATTTTTGACAATAATAAAAAAAATAATGAATCAATGTTTTATCATACAACTACAACTAATTTAAAGCTCTATCAAATATTATTTATTGAATTCACACAATAAAATTAAATTCAAAGTAGATTAATTTGCCTTGTTGGCAAACAGGAAGCCAATTATTATTAACCAAATGCATAGCTTTCTCTCCCCCCCCCCTTTTATTTCAACCATTTATGCCACACAAAAAAAACTTGGAACTTTTTTTGTTGTTTTCAAAGCCAATGTATAAAATCTATCTAAAACTTAAAGTGGGTGGCCCACCCACACTACTTTCTAAAAGAGAACATGGCTCTGTCTTCATCTGGCATCTCTGCTGAAGCTCAACACCAGCAAGATAGATAAGGATGGGAGTGCAGAGGCAGCATGAGTAATAGACAGTTTGTCATAGATAGATAGATAGAAAGATAGATAGATAGAAAGATACTGTATATAGTTAGATAGAAGTGCTCTCTGTTCAAAATGCACTTTTCATTTCTCTCTTATTATCTGACTGTGTTTTTGGGGGGTTGTTTATAAGTGCCATTCTCCTTCTGTCCCATTCAATTTGCAGTCCTTCCATTGTGGTAACGGAGCATTAGTGAAAGGAAACTTGAATAGAGTGGAGAATAAAAGGCAGAAAAGAAAAGAGCGGAGGAAGTGGGTAAAAGAACAGCAAGGGAAGAGGTGTGATATGTGATTTCCCTGGGGGATTTGACTAAAAGTGAGGGGCGTGTTCCTTTCTCTATAGCACTCTTACACCGTTCATGTGCGTTTTGTGCAGTCAGCGTGTGTGTGTGTGTGTGTGTGTGTGTGTGTGTGTGTGTGTGTGTGTGTGTGTGTGTGTGTGCGCACTTGTCTGTGTGTGTGTGGGAAGGTTCACCTACACTGTGCCACTCTGCAGTACTGACCTTCATGTATCTCTGACATGCTCCAGTTCTCCCATTGGACAGAAATTTCAATAACCAGCCACTCCAATAGAAGGGAGTGTGTGTGTGTGTGTGTGTGTGTGTGTGTGTGTGTGTGTGTGTGTGTGTGTGTGTGTGTGTGAGTGTGAGAGAGTGTGTGTAAGGGTATTTCTGAGTGTGGGTGCATGCATGTGTGTAGAACATCTCTGGTATATGGGCGTGTTACTTTATAGTCACCTTTTCAGACATGGGTTAACTGACTTCCTTATTGATCCAATTCACACCGATAATGGAGATTGATCTCCTTCCATTTCCACGTGTACACTTACACACTTTTTCACACAGGCTACTATGTACACAACCCCACATACTCACACACTCAAACCGAATGTTCCATAGGCACAGAGATCGGCATCCCTAAGGCCTCTATACCTTTTACTCTAAAAGCTCAGCTGCTTCAGGAGGGATACATTGAGACATGTGAGTGGCTTTTAGACATCCCTGTGGACACTCTGACAGTGAACTGCAAGGGAAATATGATCTTCTATATCTTTAGGGACGCAAATATGTCCAAACATTGATGTCCAGATGAGCCTCATATGATTCCAACAAAAAGAATGCACTGTGGCGATGAGTCACACGAATGCTCAATGCAAGGCAGATCCTTTTTATTGTCATATTAATGTGTTCATCTGTCTTGTATTTCAAGCAAGAACCCTTACTGGTATTAAACTCTTTACTCGACTGTGCTTCATAATAATTTGTGGGAGCTATCTGGCTTTAATAAGCATGCACCAATTATCTGCTTTAGTTGCAGCAACACCAACACTGGCTCTTTAAGCTGGTTTGGGTAGGATTGTTTCCCAGACAGCATTGAATCCTTTATTCATAAAACAAAAGGACAACCATTAACCCCGAACTCAAATCTGCATATTTTGGCTGCTTTTTTAAATGATTAAGTCAATGGTCTGTTTTTGCAAATGGGAAAATGACAAAAAGTGGAGAACTCTTTAAGGCACCCTGTAAGTGTACTCAAAGAAACCCAGTAGACAAGCGACATTCGAGCTGAAAATGACCTAGAAGGTGTGAATGTCTAATCCTTGAATGAAAGCAAATTTCCATGATTATACAAAAAAAAAAAAAAAAATCATGAAATGTTTGGTCCTACATGGAACTCATTATTTGTTGTTACACATACAACCGTAACTTTCTTTAAAACTTCACCAGTTCACCGTTCTTTTACTCTGTGCAGATGATGCTTCGTTTGCGTTGCACTGCGGTTATGGCGGGTGGGGTTGTTGGTCACAGTCACCAGGCCGAATGTCAGGACGGAAAGAGAGACCTTCCTCAGTGTTCCAGTTCAGCACACGCACTGACAGTTTGTCAGTGTTTGAATTGGAGATATAGCAGAGTGCATTGAGGCGTCACCATCGGCATATGAGCAGCATGAAGGTGTCTTTAATGAGTCTGTGCAGCAGCAGCAGCAGCAGCATCATTATATAGTGTTTGGATAAGGAGTGTGTGCCTTAAGCTGTCGCGGCTGTCACCTGCAGAGTTGATGAAAAGGTTATGAAGTTATGATGGTTCTATCAGTGATAACACATGGATTTGTACGGTTGAAAGATTTATGAGATTGAAGCACTACGTTTGTCTGATAAGTCTCACACAGCTCAGGGCTGAAGTTGGCTCTCTCTCACTCAGAATAAATAAATGCGGTCAGACCTTCGAGAATTACATCCAAAATAAGTTGGAATTTAAAATATGATGTCTTAGTTTGAACATCAGCTTCGATTAATAAAAAAGAAAACTAGTTTAGTTTGTAATTAAATTCATTTGAATCCTATGAATAACATGATTCATTGTAGAGGTAAGGGTTGTCTATAAAAAGAGATGCTTCATCAATGTGAGTCAGCTCGGCTTAATTAGGTCAATGTTAGTTACCTTCCTTGTATCTGCAATTTTGAAACTATTCATGTCTCCATATTGAAGTTGCTGCTTTTTTATAGAAAGGTTTTTAATTCTCACATCTTTTGTTGGGGTTCATTTTATGAAAATCAAACTCAAATTGCATCTCTGCTAGCATAACAAAAGATTTCAAATAGACTTTGTAAAGTATTTGTCTTGAGGAGGGGAGGTGGGGGGGGGGTTCTCAAAGTTTTAATCAAAAAACTTGAAGAACAGTAAAGCAGTTTTTTTAGAAGTCAACTAAAGTGGATCCAGTTGCATTTAGCAGAAAAAGAAAATGAGCATCTCAGGAGGAGAGGACCTCAGCTTTAAAAGGGGTATCAGGATTAATTTGGTACTTTCAAAGCAACAAGTCACGTCTAACAAGAGTCAAATCATCCGTCCTCAAGGCAGCTGTAACGATCAGAAGAGCTTAAACATAATTTGATCGTCAGAAACAGAAGATTAAAAAATGCAAACATGATCTTTCAAAACACAAATAAAAAATCATTTTTATTTTTTATTTTTGATATTTTGTTGAACCTCTGTGCACCTGCAGTTTGCCCTGAGTCAGACCCGAGCACATTTGATCCTGACTGACACTGATGTTTTTCACGTCTTTGCTGTCTGCTGGAATATGACGCAACTTGTCAGCTCGTCAGCCAAAGAAATAATGTTAACTAGTGGCATCTCCTTATTACACTGTCATGTTGGATTCTCTGGGTCACAGCTTTTCTCTTCTCACTGTCTTTCTCTCCCACACTGCCTATTGTTTGTCTTTCCCTTTTTCCTGCCTTGTTTCAGTGTACAGTCATTTCACACACATTTTCTCGCCAAGCTACCCTTGAACTTCTTATAATCGCGGTCTGTCTTCTGAAGAGTCTTGCCATGTCTAGTTTCAGGGATCCATGTCAAAGTCTGTAACTGCTAAACCAGCTGACAGGCGTGTAGAACAGAGTGTGTCTCTTATGTTAGGATACTTCTTTTGTCTAACAGAGCCAGCAGCTTTTCACTCCTGATTCATACAAACTATGTATTCTAGGGCCCAACCGATATGGACATTTTTGGAGCCGATACTGATACCGATTTTACGAAGAAAACAATTTCCAAAATATCAGCCGATATCTTTCTTAGATCTATCTTCAATCTTTTTGGATAGATAAATAAAGACTATTTATAATGAAGACAAGAATTGTTTTAAAGCTGAACAAAAGCCTTTATTGGCCAGAATAACAAGAGTGCACTGAAACACTAATTTTAACTTAGAAAGTTACAATTATCAATAATAAAGATATAGAAATATACTTAAATCCAATAAACTTTGCCATATCGTCATCAGATATGAAATTAGCCGATACCGATAGTCACATGATATGCTAATATTGGCCGATATTATTGGCTGAACGATTTATCGATTGGGCTCTAATGTATTCTCATACAATCAACATTACAGGGAGATTCAGTATGAGTGTATATAGACATCCTGGTCTTTGCATCTTACACTGCTGTAGATGGCTATCATTTGGAGCTGGTTGAAAGCCTGGTGTATTTCACTCATAACCTGAAGGTTACTTTATAGATCCTTATTGAAACAAGAACAGGTTGGAGTAAGGCCAGTACTGGCTGTTTGAAGCACTCATCTGATGAGGCAGCAGGGTGTTGAACACGAGATCATCTTGTTGCTACTCTCTTTTATGAACTGACCACAGTTCCCATAATCTTTATTTCAGTTCAAGACAAGTTGGTTTGGCTGGACGGGGATGACAAAGCACAGGGCATAGAAGGGTTTTTATTTAAATAATAGTGGAATGAACAATTCTTTGCTCATGCCTCGAGGCAAAATAGCTTTCATTTTACATCTTGGGTAATATGATACTGACAATCATTTCATAATTATGTTATAACGTTGTCATATTAAATCATGTATTTAAAAATTGTTTTGATTTTGAAAATGGTAGCATAAAAACCTCACTCAAGCAAACAACTTATTTCAAAAAGCACCTCATGCCATAATTATTTCATATTTAATCCATTCTTCATTGTGTGCAAGTCTCCAAGAAGCAGCAGATGTTTTCTTGCACACAGGACTTTACGTACAGTTGTCAGATTTTGCAACATTGCTTTGGTCAAAGGAGAAGAAGAGTTTGGTTGTTAAGTTATACTATAGCTTCCTTGTGTACAGCCACTCAGTGGCTGGTTGTCTCCCGAGTCTTTATAAAAGGTTAATCAGTGAAAGAGCCAATTAACCAGAGGTCAATGAACCCTTCCATGATCCATGATCTGTGTGGTTTGTCCTCTTTCACCATTCTTTCCTGTCTCACTGGTTCCTCTTTCACTTCCTCCATCTCAGTCTGTTTGTTTCCTTCTACTTCTCCATCTGCTGCTCCATGTCCATCTGTGTCTCCGTGTCCTTTACCCAGCATGCACAAGGCTATGCGTCACTTGCCTGTCAAGTCTGTACAGTCAATTATCTGCCTTTACCAAAGAGCTAATCTTAATGTTTGCCCCGGCATTGATTAGCCAATAGCAGACAGGTGGTCATTGATTAAACCACCAATTGTATTGCTCCCTTGAGAAATGGTCTTAAGAACAGTTGCACAAAATGAACCCGTATAGCGGAAGAGAGACCAGCTGACGGACTGTAAACACACGGACAGGCTGACAACATTGTACATAGAGCACAATAAAAATGAAGGCACAGACAATGGAACAGAAATGTCCTCTAATATAATAACCATGATTACATTACGTCTTTTTATTATGACATTTTGTTACGCTTCCTCATTACTATGCCAACAGAAACACATTTATGTCTCGGATCAAATGCATTTAAACTTGCCGGCACCTGTGCTGAGCATGGTAAGCGGACACACACAAATAGACACATTTGCAACTCTGTATTGCAAGCTGAAATAAACACACAGGAGACACGCACACAAACGCACACACACAGAAAGCAGCATGCTAAACAGCAGGCCTGTTTCATTAAATCAGATGAGATTTAGATGACATGTTATCTATTCCAGCCACACTCTGTGGCTCTGAAATATTTTACCGAGACAATACACCTAACGCTCTTTGGATGTGTGTCCTTGTGTGTGTCTGTGTTTGCACTTGTATTACTCATGTTGTTTTCCTCTGCAGGGACCCAGCTTCCTTTTGGGAACAAATCCAAATCCTCATGACATAATTAATTCATTTTCCGGGTGAAGAATGGGATTTAGGCTAGGTTTATGTTTAGGCTTAGTCTCCAAAAATGAATGCAAGTCAGTGTAATGTCATCTGAATTGAAGGAACATTATTCCGTGTGTGTGTGACACTTATTAAATGGGCTCTGTCTTGTCCTGCTCCTCAGGAAATGAACCTGACATTACTCATCTATCAGGACCACCATCGCTTCCCTGTCCTCTCTCCTTGTCTTTGCCTCCTGCTCTCTCTGTCTGCCACGCTGTTTTCAAGTTTTCACTCTCAGTGACTCACTTTCTCTTTCTTCCTCTTCAGATTATCTTTTCTGTCTTCTCCCTTCTGTCATTTTGATCTAAATTCCTTGCCTGATATGCCTCATTCTCTCTCGTTCTCTATCCCTATTCATCTCTTTCTTCCACACTGCTTTCTCTGCATATGTTCCATCTTTTCTCATTACCCCTGACTTTTTTGTTTAATTCCCTCCCCGCTGTTCCACATTTTCTCCTATTTCCTTCCCTCCTCCCTCAATCTGTTTTACTTCCTCAGTCTCTAAATCTGCTCCTCTCCACCATTGTATCCTGCTCTCTTATCTTCTATACAACCCTTTTAGCCAGTACAGCCATTCATCTTGGGTGAATTCATGTGCATTAAATCTACTGATAAAAAGAATGCACTTTCGTACTTTTAATCTCTGTTTTTCTCAAAGCCTGCAGCTGCTTGAACATGTTCCACATTGTTTTGCTTAATTCTGTTTTATGAGGGTCATATTAACACCAAAGCCTGTAGACTGCTTTGCTGACTATTAAGCATCCAGATTTGGTTACTGTTTTCAAGTACAGTATACAGTAAACAACATTACACAGCATATGTTTAAACAGAAAGCAAAATGTACAGACAGTCCTGTTCTCTTTTTACAGTGTAATGGTTGATTTAATTCATAATGATGCAATAGCTGTTTTGATTAAATTTACTGCGGCAGGTGCACAGGCTCAGCAACAGTTGAAACGATTTACATTAAGAAAGACGCGCAGCATTTTCTGAAATGCTGCAAATTTAAAAGCTTATGCAGACTTCCAGAACGACTGCAGGGGGCTGAAATGTGCTGCAAATGAAACAAACACGAGCTCAGTCACTAACACATCCCTCTGCCACCGCTGTTGCAGTCTGACCGTGCTGAGTCCAGACTAAACTTGCTGTTAATCTCTTGTCTACAGCATTACTTCCTGTCGTCAAACAATGACTATTGCAGATCTACCCCTGCCCAAGCAGAGGTATCACTCATCCAGACACCATTTCTCAAAGCAGTGTGGGTTTTGTACATGTTTTAAAATGTTGTTCCTGCACAATACACTGATCAGATAGATGGATTGGGAGCATAGCCCAGAGAAATGTTGCTCCGGTGGTGTTTTTCAGTTTGTGGTTTGATGATAAATTTACTTTCTGTCTCCCTCCCACACCTGTCAGTATCCATCTCTAGATACCTGAGCAGGGGTTCATAAAGAGCAGCCCCTGGTATGCCTTGAGCCAAGCCAGGCACCGCGCAATGGTCTGCCCTGGAGTCAGACGTAACACCGACTGCTCATTGCAAGGCGATTCTTGTTGATGTAACATTATTATTGTTACATTTGCTGTGCCTTTTACCCATGCATTATATTGGGAAGTGTTCAGCTTTTCTGAATATGCTGCCTGTTTTTTTCTTAAATGTACGTAATTCAGCTGTTGCCGAGCCTTTGCACCCACCGGCCACTGAGAAAAGGGCAGCAAGGAAAACAGAGAATTAAGATAATGCAGCTGTAAAGGGACAGGAAGAATATAAATAAAGGAATTACAAATAAATACAAATATATTTAGAACTATGAACAAAGAACTGGTGAGATTATAAGGGTTTGTGTGATGGGTCTTAAATAGTTTGCAAAGATACAGGTAATGCAGCCGGATAAGTGAAGGGGATGAAAAAAGTAAAAATACAATAAGAAGAGACACCAGGTGTATGAAGTCCCACCAGTGTCTCCTCTAATCAGTCAGAAAACAGGATCACTCAGGATAAAGGAGAAGGAGGTGAGACTGATATGTTTTTAGACTCAGTATACACAGTGGTGCAATAAAATCAGAGCGCATTCAAGCTTTTAACAGACTTTGATTGGATCTGAAAAAGTTGCCATTTTCTTATTCCAGAAGCAGTTTATATTAAAGTCCTGATTTGCTGATTATAAAAAGAAAGCTTTCTAATGAGGCTGTATTTGTTGGTATATACTCAACAAGGGTGTAGTAAAAGCAATTCAGAGGAGCAGGCAATCGCAAGGTAATAAAAGGCAAAGATCATACACGAAGAGTAAGTCAGAAAACGCTACTACGAGGTAATGTGGAGGAACACACACAGCTGACAACACGAGGGAGGACACGCAGGGAATAATTACACAGACAATAAGGGGATAACAAGGTGCAGGCTAGTGCAGTCAGGGCGGGTGACACCCGATGCAGAAAACAGAGAGCAGGATCTGGAAGACAGAGACATTGGTTAATATTTAAAAATTAAACAGGAAATGACAAAAATAAAAACTTGAACAAATTAACACATAGATGGATTGTCATGTATATTTAAGACTGAATATATCCATCTAAAAATTCAAAGGTTGGTATCAGTTCTGAAAAAATCTGAAATTATTGTTTACTTGGTCGTCCAAAAGTCAACAGGTAGCCATATTGAAAATTCAGCACAGTTCCATGGCGAGTTATGGTACCATAATGTGAAAACATTGGATGTGCTAATGGATATGAACGTGCTCAAATGTGTAACTACTGTCTTATTTGCCCGTTTCATTGAGGAACTGCTCTTAAGATTCTTTTTTTCTCTTTCATTTGACTGGATTGTGCAAATAATAAACTATAACAAATGAAAGTTGAAAAAATATTAAAATCTATACTTTAGTTAAAAAAAAGCAACTATATACAGCTGTGGTTCAGTTGGTAGAGTCGTCGTACCTCAACCAGGGTTCGATCCCCCGCTGGGCAACATGTCCGATGCGGTCTATGAATGGGATAAGTTACTTCTGATAGATGATACGACATAGCGACCACTACCATCAGTGTGTGAATGGGTAGGTGTGACATGCAGTGTTAAAGCGCTTTGAGTAGTCGGAAGACTGAAAAAGTCCATTTACCATTTACCATACTGTGTGTGTTTCAGGGGAAGAATGTTGTAACCTGTGTTATAGCTTGTTTTGGCTAATTGCTTGTTTCGGTTCACCCACTCTCACAGTGTTGTTTTTGACTGCAGCAGGCAGCTGTTTGCAGAGAAAAAGCGTTACTGTACTTTAGTGCACCAGTCAGTGGTGGGAACCAAAAACAGCTAATAAAGAGTGATTCTGGAGCTCAGCGCTTAATGCTATGGCCACTTACTGTTCTGTAGCTCTTGCAGTACTGTAGAGTTAAACGTTATCTAATATTCTCTATAAGTTCTTCTCTATTCACCAGCTCCTTATTCCACCTTTGCTCATCTTTTTTTTCTTATTTTATCAGATTGAAAATTCCACTCCATCAATCTCACTGCTGGTTAACTTTTTTTTTTTCAATTTCTAATGAGTTCTGTTTTTATCCAGCTCCATCTTTGACTTAACATTTTGTTCAACGTGTGGGTGGATGGATGTGTGTGTATGTGTGACACATTTTAGTTACTGTCACCATCAGATCCCCGCAGACCAACTCCAATTTATAGCAAAGATCCACAGAGGTGGTCCCCTTTAACGACCACAGTCACCATGCAGTCTCTTCATTAGCCTTTGGGTTCAGCCATACCAAGGAAATCATTAAAATAGCTCTGGCATTTAACGGACACACAGACACATGCACAGGAACACATTATCCCTGTGTCATTACCATTAACATCCTGCACTGCAACATACATCTCAACAAGACATCGATAGAGCGAGGGAAGGGAGTAGTAGATAGGCGAGAAATAGAAAGAGTGGGTAGAAGATGCAGAGAGACTTAAAAAATAATAATAATAATTTAAAAAATGTAAGCTGCAGAAACAGTTCAAAACAGACAGATAATGAGAATGACGAACAGAGTGATGTCGAGACAGAGAGTAAAAATGAGTGAAGTGCATTGTTTGGTTCTTATCCTAGATTCCATCAGGTTGCTGTTCCTCCTGATGCTGTTTATCACCGTGGCAACTGTCACTTAGATGTGTAGATGTGGGGGTGTAGGAAATGAGGCTGTGTTATTAAAGACAGGAAGCAAAAATTGTAGGGCAGGAGCAGTTGCTGCCATTGAATCAAGACTAGTATAAAAGACTTCAGTGTTTAATTATTGTCCTTAGTGGTCGGAATATTCTGATTTCCCTGCAGCCCTCTGATCAGCTGGTGTGATTTTTCCTCCATTATTTCTTTTACCTCAGATTAATTATCTTCAAACTAAAGTAGAGCTGAATTATAAGTGTCACATGAATTGGGTTATTTTTGTATAGTACTTTTTTTCATTAAGATTAGAGGAATAAAACAGAGGGGGGGAAGAAGGAGGTGATACTGAAGGTGCAATAACAAGTGTGTGTGTCTCAGTGTGTTTGAAACCTACTACAGTGTGTCTCGAGTCGAGTGCATCATTTCAGCGCATCACAAACAGCGACATACAGTTCAGTTGTTTTTCAATGATTAAAATGTCCACGACTGCACAAAATTCAGCATCGCTGATAATACAGAGCCAATTTGAATGATCCTCAGCCAGAGGCAATTTCTGTAAACATGATTCTTCCTCTCTTTCTCTCCATGTCTCTCTTTCTATCAATGCTGCTTTTCGTGCCTTTCCTTGTGTGTATATTTAGTGTGTGTGCGTGACGAGTTTGCACTCTGTGTGGGCAGAGCTTTTTGCCATTCTCCTTTTTTGCTGTTTATGAGTTAGCGAGCACTTTTTCATTATGAGATTCTTTTCAGTGCCTCATGTCAGAGATCATAAACTCGCCCACACACACACATGCATGCATGCACGCACAAACACACACACACACACACACACACATGCACATGCACAGAGAGAGAGAAAAAGAGAGAGAGAAATAGCGCATATATGCTGGTTGTGAGGGGCTGATTGAGTCTTCTTGTGTGTAGGTGTATGGGTCTATTTTCAGTAAGAGTACAGAAAGTTCCAGGTTTTCTAGAAGTTTCTTCATTCTCAGTAAGTCAGCTCAAGGATCATTCCTCCATATGTGTGTGTGTGTTTGTGTTTAAAAGAAACAGACACGGAGAGTGAGCAGCAGAGTGAGGGTGAGAGAAAGGTGAGATGTTGGTGTAATGGCTGGTACAAATTGCGCTCTGCAGCGGCACACGTTGGTGTTTTCATGACCCTCAAATGAACACTTTCCACCGTTTTTTCCCCCCCTGTGTGTGTGAGAAACAGTGTGTACATAGTAATAGTGAAATACTTTACCATAATAACTTGATTGAACGTAATGTGCCTTCCACTTGCAAAGCACAAGTGCTATTTAAACATTATTTGTGACAGGGCTGAGAAGAGGTCGCAGTAAGAGAGAAAAATATAACAGAATACACCAAAATGTGCAAAATGATAGTAAGCATGTCCACGTCTGTGTCTTGTGTTTGTGAAGAATTCCCTGTATTTCACAACTATTCCACTGTATGTGTTTTCTTGCATCTGTGTGTACCTGAATGTTTGCATATGTGTGTCTTTGGCCGCCCAACATGCTGCACTTTGAGGTTCAGTATCATGCATGAGGAAACTATTGTTGAGAAAATATTTAAGAACTTGACTTCACATAATAAATTATTCAGGGAGACGCAGATGGCTTATGACATGCAAACATTTAGGGGTTTGATTGGTTGATGACCCACTTCACCTGAAGAGCCACTGAGGGGGGGAATGGTATGAAATGTAAGTCTGGCTTACTTGGATAAGTCTGGCTCATTAGAGTGAGCACTCTGTTCCATCACCGTGGCTGGTATGAGTCTCAGCTCAGTAACCATGGTAACTTAGTCATCCGAGTCAGCCTGCTCAGGGGCAGGATAACTGCCCAGCTTAGTCCAGCTGTGTGTCAGAGAATGTCCAACAGGCTGCAACTGGCTCGTCAAAAGAAAGTTCTGCCGAGTGTATTGTTGCGCTTGATCACTTACATATTTAATTCAAATGAGGCTACATTCAAATATAGGCTATTTTTTATACCACCATGACTGTGTTCGGAACATAGATTATACAGAAAAACTTAAAATTCTGCCTTTTTGACTCAATGTCACATAGACTAGCCTATATTTAAAATAATAAACGTGTCTTATCATTGTAATTTCCCCCAAATCATCTGAAATAACAATCACTAAATTAGTTAAAGCATAGCACAAGTCAGAGCCTACATGAAATAAGTTTGAACAAAACAAAGTTGAACATTAAAAACGTACAAAAAGCATGTGGTTAATGCTTTAAATTATGCCATAAATATTTGCATTCGAGGCAGCTCACTTGTGGAACGTGTGTAGTGATGAACATAAAGATCAGAATCCATTAGGTTGGTTGATGTAGGTGTGGGGTATAGGCCCACACAAGCAGCACATCAAAGGAGCACAATTTTTCAAACCAACTAAAGAAAAATCTATTTCAAGGTCTCATTGCTCTAGACAGAGAATTTAAGTTATCCGTCCTGGCAGATGACACACAGTATTTCTAAATAACAATAATGTGGTGATCAAAGCACTAAGATGTTTTGGGGTTTTAGGGACTGTATCAAGTCTCAGAATGAACTTGAACACATCTGTTTTATCACCACTTAATGGATATGATCTGTAAGAATTAGAGGGACTGTCACATATTTCACTGTTGTCATTGATACAAATAATCACTGTTATCTGAATTTATACCCCATAATCCAACCAAAAAGAAACATGCAATATGTGGCTGATGAGAGATCTCTCACTGAATGATAGAGTTCTACTCTCTAAAGCTGAAGGAATATCCACATCTGTCTGTGTATACGTCTTCACTTAGATATGAAGAGTTTCTGTCTAATTGTGGGTTACCAGTCACCCAAAGATATGTCACTGTTCATACTCTACTGAGGGCTGTGCTGCAGCTTTTTAGTGGCTCAGGCATGAATGTTTCAAAAGTGGATTTGTGTAATAAGGGTTCATTTATTGGAGAAATAGATGTCACAAAGAAAAGATGTTCAAATAGATACATAAGGAAGAAGTTACAAACTAAAAATCTGCCCTCAGGAAGAGTTTATGGAGGAATTAACTGGCATGAAGCGTGTTTGGTTTGTGATAAGTTCTGTCTTAGTAATAAAGAAAAAGTAGTTTCTTTTGAAAAAATAAAAATCCCCCACCCCTATCTCCTTTGACTCCTGAATGTCGTGTGTGGCCTTTTTTGGTCAAAACTACTTCATATGAGTTATCGTGACCTGCTGAGGGACTGCAGATGTAAACTAGCTCTAAGCTAACTCTGGTATAATACATCAAGTGGCACCATTTATGTTTAATATTGTACATGGTCCCTTTACAAATAAAAAGTAAAAACATATACGTATATATATATATATATATATATATACACACACATCTTAGTGCTTTGATCACCACATTATTGTTATTTAGAAATACTGTGTGTCATCTGCCAGGACGGATAACTTAAATTCTCTGTCTAGAGCAATGAGACCTTAAAATAGATTTCTCTTTAGTTGGTTGGAAAAATTGTGCTCCTTTGATGTAGAGCTGTATGATGAAAAAAAAAATATATATATATATATATATATATATATATATATATATATATGTATATGTATATTCATCATACAGTTCTATTAACAGATTTTTTCAACTGCGAAAAAGCGCTCAGATCTCGTTTTTTAGATTTCCTATCGTCTTTACGACAAGCGTCTGTTCTGGGCTTCCAATTCTTCCTGAGCACCCACACGCATGATGATTGTTAGTTAGTTTTGACCAGTCGGTTTGAGGCTTAAGTGAAAGTTGAAGCTAGTTCAAGCCAGACCAGCTCAAGTAAGCTCAGCCTTCGTTAGCTGTATATGATTTTTTTATTTTTTTTTAAACAGGTCTGTTTCTTTGTTACTCTAAGCTGTAAATTCATACTTACAGTAGGGGGAGGTATTTGTTGCAGAGTTTAAGCACACTGAGTCTGATTATCTATTTCAGTGAATCTGTTACTGTTTGTGTCTGAGCTCCAGTTGATAGAGTCGTCAAGAGACTCTTCCTGAAAATAGGATTCAGACAATTTTCTCAATCTGTCATAACAGCAGCTGAACTATCATGTCGGTGGAAGTGAAGAACTTAGCTCCAGGCAAAATGTGTACTCTGCTCTATAAAACTTTGACCCTGTGAGAAAAAGCTTCATTTCATTTAGTCTCCAAAGAGGCCTCCACTGGTGATTCCTTTTTGACATGAAATTGTAGATTACTTTTGGCTTGGGAAATCTTATTTTGCAGTTTGATTGCCTGCCAGCGGGGATGCTGAGTGGATGAAACTCAGAGCGCAGTTACGGCGAAGCAGTAAAGCATTTCCGAAGTGCCATTATTTAAAAAAATAATAATGTAAAGAGAGATTTAAATAATAATCAATAGTGATATTTACAAGCTGTGAAAATGAGAGCACTGACTAGTTTGTGTGTAAATATTTGTCCCTCGAGAAATCAGAGTGGAAACACAGAAATCTACAGCGATGAATGCTGTCATTGAGTCACTTTTGTAACTTGTAATGTACTTTTTAAGAATACTGAAAGTCTGTCAGCATGATATCCAGTGCATTATAAGCACTTTTACGGACAAAGCTGCAGCTAGCAAAATGCAAAAATGTGTTGTCAGTAGTGGGACACTTTATTGAACGTATACGTCTGAATGGACTAGAAACCAAGCGACTGGAGAATATACTTAAAATGTTCTCTTTCTACAGCCGTATCTTGTATCTCTCTGTGTGCTTAGGCAGACAAATCAGTGGCTTTTGAAGTTTTTGTCACTAGCAGACTGAACTAGGTAGAGTTAAATAAGGTAAGAGAAATGCCTATTTCCTGCTTTTTCCCTCCAGACCACTTTGTGCCTTATTCACTCCTCTGGAAACACCTCAAATTCTCTCTTTTTTTTTGTTCTCTCATTTCATTTCTCTCCCGCCTTCAAGTCAAATCAATTTAAAGATACGCTGTTTGTTGATGATGCCATTTCTCCACAGCATCAAAGTGCATTAAGACACTCTCGCCCTCTCACCTAATACATTTTCTCTTTTTTCATCAATTCCCGTCTTTTCCCTCAAGCCATAGTTTTGCTTTCCTCAGTCCCTCTGTCCGTCCCCTCAGCACTATTCCTCTCTTATTTTCTTTCTGAACCTCTGTCCCCTCTCTAGTGTCTGTCTGTTGATCTCTCAAAGACGCTTGACAGAGAAAAACACTTTTGGGATACAATAACACCAACCAATTGCTTCCCCAAAAGATACTGTACTGTTTGCTTTTTAAAACTCATTTTATCAGCATTTAATTTTCTGGAAAAATTTGGATGATTTTATTATTGCAAGCACAAGTCATTGATTTGAATCCCATCTATATAGTGTACCAATTTCTTTTTAAATTGGGGAACTTTTTGGCCTTTATTAGATAGGACAGAGAAAGAAAGAGTGGGGGGTGACACCAAACAGCGTCAGGTTCATGAGTCAAACCTGCAACAGCGTGACAGGGATTGTAGCCTCTGTACATGCCCTGGGGCACCTGCTTTACCCACAGAGCTAATCCAGCACCCCATGGGTACTGAATATTGGACTAGTGTTACGCTCACCAATTATGAAAATGTCTTTTTTTTTTTTGAAAAGCTTGTTGGTTGAAAGATAATTCCAGTCCCATTTAGAGTTACATCTTTGATTTTAGGACTTCTTTACTGTGTTAAAGCTGCGTTCTTCTTCTTTCAACCTTCCCATGGAGGTTAATGCAACAGCTTAACATTTTACAATGCAGTAATGAAACAGTCTAATGTACCCCAACACTAAAACCATCTATTTTAAAGTCTCTGCCTGTACAGCGTTTGAAACCACAGTGATGAGCACCTTCTCTCTGACAGAACAGAAGCAGAGCAGACTCTGGGGGTAGTCAGTCCTGCCCCGGCCTCACCTTCTGCCACCTCATTTTTTATTCAAGCAAGAAATCCCTCAAGATACATCTGTGTATTACAGAACTAGAAATACAACATTCGGAAAGTGCCACTCTAAAAATAAAGTATGATCAAGATATATTCTTTTTTTTTTTTAAATGACGTGACTAGATGTAACCTTTTTGAGGCTGATTTTGTTCTTCCTACTCCGTTTATGAAACATTGCCAATTGAACTGCCTAAATACACCCAGTCTTCAGTGATTGTTGAAAAACTGTGAGGATATTGATTAAGTCAGTAATTAAGTGAAGGTTTTGTTCGTATACATTTTATTTTGCTAATACATAGACTCAGTGTCTTTCCTCATCCAGTATACTCAAATACTTGTAGGGTGATATTTTTTTTACCATGTCCATTCCCAACGTGTAAATGTGCCCAAGGTCCTCAGGTAAGTATCTACTTGTGCTCTTACCATTATGAGCACATACATTTACTCTTCGAAAAGGGTTTGGAGGAGAATTCTTCGATTCTGAGAAAAGACCTCTGAATAATACCACTGCATTGTCTTCATGAGGTTGTATGTCCTTGCTGATGGTTTTTCTAAAGATTCTGATGACACCGGCTGAAATTCAACCTCGTATGATCGCATTTTCAGAAAGTAAAACACGAGAAACTTCATTTATTAATTTCTATGTAAACCTTTCTATGAAGCACCAGCGATCAACTTGACAACAGCTCACCAAACTCGCCTCAAAACATATTTAAACTCAATTACCTTTCATTTTCAATAACCCGTCAAGCACAAAATCCATAGTCTGTTAGTCTTGTGTTACACTGTACTTAATTGTTGCTTGTTTGGATCAACTGTGTTGTGTGTAAAGTGCTCTATAAATAAAGTTGAGTTGAGCTCATTGACACAATCAAATACAATATGCAAATAAGTAGTTATGTCCCTGTAGCCATGACCTGAGTTTCATGCTAAATTAGGAATTAATTTTCAATTAGCTTCACTTAGGAACTGATCTTTAATTTGACAAATCCTGTCAAGGACTGGGAGGAGTGTGGAAATATAGTGATGGTTGTATGCTGTAGATAGGATGCTTCCTGAATCTCTAATTATAAAATGAGCACATTGGCAGCTTTGCTCCGTTTAGAAAATAAATTGGTGTGAAGGCTTTGGCTAAAAATATGAGCAATGGGCTCAGCAATATATTCAGCTGCAAGCGTTAAAAGGTCTGGTTCCAAGCTGTCAGGTCTTGGTGACTTTCTTGGATCAATAGCTTTTAAAGCCTCACAGATCTCCACACTGGAAATAGCACTGAGAAGAAAAGGGTCCCAGTGTGAATCAGAGAAGAATAGAGAGGCACACATGATAAAGTGATATGAAAAAGCTTGTTTACGTGTCCAACAATGTGTTTATTGTTCTAAATATCATTTGCGCTCACGTTGGAAGGAGCATTGGAGCATGACAGACATTTTATCTGCTTCTGAAATATTTGTTATACAAAACACAACATATGTTTATTTTGTTCTGAACCATTGGCTCCCTTTCTAAAGTACATTATTAGTCGCCATTTAGCTGATTCAATATGTTAAATAAGAGTCAGAGATGGATGCAGACTTGTTTGCCAATTGCTCCAGTATCTGTCTTTTGGATCCTCTTTATTTTCTTTTTGTCTTCTGCAAACAAAAGCAGAAAGCACCATAGTGAAGCGAACGCAAAGCAAACCTTCAGCACACCAGACATCAGTCAGATTGTCAGTTTGTAGTCTGAACACGAGGAGACTGCTTAATTAGTTTCATTATGGCATGAAAATTGTTTTTTTGTCTGCATACAGCAAACTTTGGAGTAAAGAGATTGGCCAGTTATTTCTTTTCACCCAGAAGGAGAATATTGAAGCATGTGACAGAGTGTCTGAAGCGACATGGTCACTTCGTCTTGGTGAGCACTAGATCCTTGAACCATGGCGTGGTGTTATGCTTAAATAAGTCAAACTTGATCTATATAGCACATTTATACACAAGGTAACACAATGGGCTTCAGGAAATAAAAAGCCAGTCAGCACTGGAGTAAACTGACCAAGCCTTAAGGGGTTATTTGTGCAATAAATTCTGATTATTGAAAAGAGGATAGTCCCTCCTATGGAAAATACATATTTGTAATTTGTAATTTATTTCAAGGATAGCCCCTTGAGATGCATCATCTCATTTTCAAGGGGGTCCTTACAAAACATATATTAATCATCATAATACATAATCAAAATAAAAGGTAAATCCAAAACATAATACCAAACATTTAAACACATATCTGAGAAGGAAGTAAAGATATTCCCATGCTCAGCAACAAGTCATCTCAGCACCATTAAATAAAAAACAAGTGAAACTGTAGGAAATGTAATGCTACATACTGATGATAAAGTCATCCACCTCTGGCCCTCCTTCAATCATTTATTCCCCAGTTACATTGGAAAAACATGAATAAATATAATTGCACATACTGCTCAAATATACATGTCAAAGATATACATTTTTTACCAGTTTGTTTAATCATGTAGGCCTTGTTATCAGATAGGATATTGATGCAGTGCACACATTAAATTGGCTCATCTTTGTAAATGGTTATCTTTTGTACTGTATGTTCCTCCTCATGCAATGTGTTCGAGGATATGTGTCTGTGTCTGCGAGCATAGATGTGTGTGTGTGTGTGTGTGTGTGTGTGTGTGTGCGTGTGTGTGCGCGCGCTCTGTGTACTGTGAGAGTGTGTTCTTCACCAGCCCTTGCTGTGGGGGTGTCTGTTATTATTAGCACCTCTGTCGCCATGGAAACTATTTCACTTACACTAATTGGCTTCATAACATAGTGAGAGTGGGTATGGGTTGCACTGGCAGAGCAAGGGAGAAAAATCAAGATGGGAAAAAAAAAAAAAATTGAGAATGGGTGAAAAGGACAGAGTAAAAGTTAGAGGGCAGAAGGAGAGTTTATCCAGAATGAAAAGTGGAAATGTAGAGGATGGAAAGGATGGAAGAGACAGCTGGGAGGTTGGAGGCAGGGAAAAAAAAAACTGGGATTTTTGGAAAATAGCACACATATTCCCATGAGGTCCTGCACTCAGGCATCTGTTCTGTAACTGTTTGGGAGAGTATATCAGTGATCACATTGTCTGCTGCCATACAAGAGATTGAAGGTATGTTATAGTAGAAGGTCGTCATCATCATGAGTTTTCATTTATTTGTCAGAATCACTTGCGATATGAGGGCATTTGTATGTGTGTAAATTTGCATCAGAAACAGCTTCTCCACAGTGTGAATTTTCTCCGCTCTTATGTTGAGTCTGACTTATTTTTTGTCAGTGCAAAAAATAAGCACCCTCTAAACGGGCAGCAGAATGATGTCATGAAAGATGCTGTAGGGGGGGATGTCAGTAATTATAGGATGTGGGCAAAACTTCTCACCAATCACAACACAGCCACCTGACACAAGTGTCCGCTAAGAAATAACACCCCGCTTTGCAGATTTTGTCACATCTTGTTTCAGGGCATCTCCGTCAGCCAGCGAGAGGGCACAGCTAATGTCATTTCAAGCTGGGTTTGACAATAGCAACCAAATCCAAGTGATCAAATGTGACATGTGTGCAAAATGCATAGACAGAAGTAAATGGGTCGTAGTCAAACTCAAAATGACACATGAGCGTTCTCTTCTAACACCGACTGGCTGTGAGCTTGGCAACGAGACTCCGGCAGGCTGGTCCATGCATATTGGAGGCACACAGATGGCCTCAGCGCTGAATATGTATGAGGGATCTGACACCAGAACTCAGACAGGCGGCATAGAAGAGAGAGAGGAAAGGGGGAAAGAGAGGGAGAAGACGGCAGATCAATAAAGTGGAACCTCAGGTGGAGATTATATATCAGTAAATACATCTGTTTTTAATAACCTCATTGCGTTTTTCCTTCCCCTTGTGCCTTTCTGCCTCCTCAATCCCCAGTTTTTCCCTCTGGCTATGACGGTATGAATTATAAGGCAGAGATTAGGTGTGTATGTGTGTGGGGGGATATATTGTTCTTGTGTTTGTCTTTTAGCACGCTGAATGCCAAGAGCGAGCGAGTGAGCGAGCGAGCTAGTGGCACAGCGCAACAGTAGTTGCCACAGCATCTGTCAGGGCCAAGGGTGTGAAGGTATTCCCAAACGATACAAAGAGGTTAAAAAAGACACACATATAGAAAGCAAAAAAACACACCAGGGTACACACACACACACACACACACTAAAGTACACATGCAGAACACAGAGGACACGCAAACACAAACATATATTCACATATGATCTCTATACTCGAGTGAAACATTAATAAAACATCTCCTCTTGCTTAAAGCACTGCAGGATGTGTTCACGTATGTTCTAACATGCTGCATTGGTTAATCTTCTCTGTGTGTGTGCATGGTGTGTGTGTGTTTGTTTGTGTGTGTTTGCCAGGGCTAACAAGGTCTTTAGTCGAAGGTGGACTTGACAGCCTGATGAGGGTGGTCCAGCACTCCCTCCATTATGCCACATCAGTTTCAGAGAGGGAGAGAGCGATAGAGAGACGGGGGTTGGGCAGGAACAGGTGGCAGGTGTGATGAAAAGAGGGATGAAGAAAAGAGGAAGTGAGTAGGAAGATGCTGATGAGTGATAAGAGGATACTGGACAAAGCTTTGACTCTATCACAAAAAACTGTAATCTCTATTTAAAGATGCTCCAGGTACTGGAAGTGTTCTGGCTTCCATTTGAAGTCTGAGCGTTTCAGCAGGCGTTGGCTGTCTGAAAACAGGAAAATCAAAGGGTTGGAACACTATGCCATAACGCAATCTTGAATCCCATCTTCAGTCACCTAACAGTGACTTAGCTTTTAATGTCTTTCTACAACTCAATTTTGGCGTCAGAGTTCGCAAATCGGAATGTGAACAAATTCAACACAAGGAAAAAGAAGTCCAGGTAAGAAGTCTGGTAACAACAGAAACCCCCTAAATGTTGGCCGTCGCTCATAGAGACTGAAATGGCAGAAACTCAGAACTCAAGTTTGTCCTGTTACCTCTCCAGTATCCTCTTGTCTTGACCACAGGGAAATTATGGGTACAATTTGTCATACTTTATATTTATTTTTGTGAATACATAGCTGTCATCATGATGTTGAGACAAGGGTCAGTATTGCGGTCAGTAAAAACATCCAGCCAACAATCAGCATACAACATAAGAGGGACGCTGAGAAGGAAAAGTCCAACGGACAATGAATACAATAGATCAAAAAAACAACACAATTAGTCGTTTGAAAAGGCGATGGCAACATGGACAAATGCATTTTTTTAGTTTCTTTGTCCTACATGCTGAATCTGCGGCCAGACGGAAGCGACTTAAACTCCTTGGACGAATGTGAATTATGAACGATGATTGATTTCTTGCTTGAAGACAATTAAGACATGGGATGTTTAAAAGTCATATTGACTATATTTAGTTTTTTGTAAAATCAAACATTTGTCTATAAAAAAACATCAGGTGGTTTGTTCCATTAAGCACAGAACAATGACATCTATTTTGTATTCACTAAAGCATTTGAGATTAATACAGTACCTTCCAGGCAGCTCACCCTGTCACAGTGTAAAAAATGAACTGGCTGAGAAACTTGCCTCAGATTTGTAATCCATCACAGTGAGAGTTTAATCAGCTTTATTTTTTTTTTGTCACAGTTACTTTAGCTTCATATTGAGCGAACAGGCATGGAGAGGATTGTTTTAAAGCTATTTGTCCTGGAAGCTTACTCACAGTTTGACATCCATTATTAAAGTGCTGTTCAATACAATAAACGGCCTCATTTGAATGTTTTCTTTTCACTGTATCTGTGTTTGCTTATTGTTTGTATTTCAAAAATGATTTCCAACATTCCCATACACTAAACTGCAGTTGAAAGTATGTTTTATTATAAATACTTGAACAAGTGTTAAGCTTTTGACTCACCTTGATCCCAGTGGATCACCTGTGAAGACACAATATGGTAATATATAATTATATACATATACTGTACTTATTACGTACATAAAATGTGTTCAATACAATTACATTCCACAATAATTCTAAGGCTCAAGGCTCTGTTCCCATAATTCCCCAAAGTAAAGTAAAAATCACAGTAAGTTATGACAGGGTGACCTTGCAGGTTGTTTTTCAAAATAAAATGTACTGAAATAAAAGGTGCCTAACAGAGGCCCAAAAGGTAGTAAATCAGTCAAAGAAGTTATGGTGTGCTTGGCAGTCACTTAAAGTATTGTGATCTGTTGTTAATGAACTAAAACGTTAATAAAACCGTCATAATGATTCCTTCAAGCTCTGCTTTTATGCAGGACTTTATTACCAACTTTGTGCTCCCCTCGTAATCCCTCTGTCTCCCTCATTTCCCCTCTCTCGTTCTCCTACAAACCAAGAGAACCATTAGATTGCTCCCCCAAAGACACACACACACACACACACACACACACTATCCCCTACCCCTGTGACTCCTCATAACAGAGCCACAGGGTCTCGATTTCTCTTCTGTATTCCCCATATCCATGCCAGCACAGAGATGAAGCTTTTGGTGATATTTCTTTGTCTGGGTGCAGGAGTGATAACCAGTGTCCCTTTTGAGACCATTCACTCCCATCCTGACAGATAAGACTGTCTCTTTTGTGTGTTATCGTGCGTCTGTGTGTGACTTGCTCCCTGCAAAAAGCCCCAACTGGTGGCTCACTAAACTAATTTGCTGATCCAAGTATCAGTGTCTTTCTGTTTGTGCACTCGTTTAGAGCTCTCCAAAACAATCTCACAGCCTTTAGTTCCATCCGTCACTTCTGTCTCTTAAATGAGACTCCTTTTTCAGTGCCAGTTGGTTTTGTTTGCTCCTGTCATTTGGAGATTCTCTTTCGCTGTTTTACTGAAGATCGTTTTGTTTTAGAGTCACTTTGGGATTCATTAAAGATTTGCTTCTTAGTACAGAGATGTCTTTCTTTGACAACCAAAGGAGCAATGTCATCAAGATGAAGAGTTATTTGAATCCTCTCCAACAACTCACCATACATGTTTTAAGCATTTTTGGAAAAGTATACAGCTTCAAATGCTATTATTTTTTCTAATTTTTCTGCCCAGTTAAATTGTTGTAGCACCTCGAACTGTGATTGCCAAACCAAAAGTTTAGTTTCTAACCCTGAATTTTCTGTAATTTAAACAGCATTACAAAACATACTTTAAACAGCATGTAATCATTGTGTAGTTGAATTGGATATAGATACAGTCGGATGGTAAACCAGGCTTTGCAGAATCAGGATATATTTTTGCTGCCAAACAAATGAAGCTTGTGCACAAAGGCAGGCATACATAACCCCACATTATGAATTAGTAATTAGATCATTTTCACAACAAGTTGCTTTATGTTCATCTACCTGTTAGTGTTATGTGTAGGAACAAATGAACACATCAGAAGTAATGGCAGTATGTAAGGAGAATAGCTGACAGAAGAACTGACAGAGATCAGATGAACAGACGGAGAAAGATGAGAAAAAAAAAGAGAAGGTGACGATAGACGAAGAAAAAGAAAGAAGGTGCAGGGTGAAGGTGCAGGAGGAAAAAAAAGAGCATGGCAGATGAAATTTGGTACACACCTTGCATTTTTGCAGAGTCAGCATAGTTATGCAGGAAACTTCATAGAAAGACAACAATGACGGGAAACAGTGATGACACCTGGTCGTTTGTATGCCGGATTAAATATTGAGCATTAGACAGCGACATGCAAAGCTGTGACGCATGATGAAGAGATGATGTGGGAGGTGACAGGAAGGAGAGACATTAAGGGGGTCGCTGTTACGCAACCATGTGTAGTGTCTCCTTTCACTTTGGTTTAACCCGCACAAGAACCATTAATCAACCTACTAAAGTCTTTGTTACGTCATGACTCCACATGCAAACTGAAGTACACTGTACAAGGGCAGGCAGCTGTGATAGTGTTTCAATAAGAAAACTAAGTTTCTTCTACCTTGTAACACTAGCAGATCAGTTTGTCTTTGCCTTAAGCATCAGCCCTGCTTAAAGAAAGAAAGAAACAAAAGAAGATACAAGTAATGATTGAGAAGAAAGTAAAGATACAAGAGAGAAAGAAGGCAAGGAATAGGATTATTATTATGAGTATTATCCCAGGGTTTGTGGAAATCATGAGAAAAACACCCGCAGAGAACACAATTATACATTCCTGTCTTCCCTACTCTCTTTCTGCTTCCTCTCCCTCTCTCCTCCGTCTCTCTCTCACTCCCTGTCTCTTCTAACGCTTTAATTATTTATGATTTAATCACAGGGAGCGCTAACAGACGCCACAGCTGCCTCCTGTCACACACACACACACACACACACACACACACACACACACACACACACGCACACACGCACACACGCACACACGCACGCACGCACACACACACACACACAGTGAGAACATGACTAATGACACTGTGTCAGTGTGTTTTAAACGGTTTCTGTTTTCCACTGGTAATACCTCCATAATACAAATTAAAAAACGACTGTATATGAAAAGCAACAGAAGTGATGCCATTCTACCTCAGCTGGACACCTGTTCTGTATATAACTCATTTAACCTGTTGCTTCATTAATATTTTCCATCTTCTTATCTCAGCAATATCACAGCTTATGGACTCCTTAATTTAGACTGAATGCTTTGTAATAGTTAGCCCCCAATCACAGTAAAAGCATTTACTCAGCACCCAGACAATTAGGACTAATTCGTAGGAGATTAAAAGTGCACAAATCTCGTATCTTCACTATCTAATTTTCTTCCTTGATGTGTGTAACCAAGAAGCAGCCAGAAGAGCAGGAATTTGGCGAGTCTAAATCATTTAACGCAGGATTTTTGCACCTTGGCTGAGGGGAAATCTCCTTTCAGGCAATCATCATTCAGTGACACTGAGTGCATAAATTCCTTTTTCACCCAGTCTTTCACAAATCCGGTTTAATTGTAGGACACACTATTACCACACATCTGAGACTTTTTCTTTTTTTTCCCCTTTAAACAAAGGATACAGTTAAATTAATTTAAAATAATTTCAAGGCACTGATAAAAGATTGTTGTAAATGTGTTGGAAATTACGAATTTATGACTTCCTCACTTGGTATTCAGTGAAGATAGGAGAGGTGTAGGAGGAGGGTGAGGAGGAGGGGGATGGGAGGGGGGAAGGTAGAGGTTATGTTGTCCCCGCTAGGATTAGATTGACCGTTTTAACTCAAGTCATATAAGTGAGTCAAAGACAGACTGAGAAAAAAAAGGGTCAGGGTTAAAGGCCAAAGGATGATAGGGGGAGGGGGGAGTGAAGAAGGTGTTTTTTTTTATTTTGTTCTGGATTTAACTTCATCCATTTAAAACATCTAGAGGTAGAAAGGGGTTTACATGGCATACCCGAAGACGCACTGAACGTCTCAGATTTAATCTTTAGTTCAGCAACTGCAACTCCCCTAATAAGACACTGCTGATACTACTTGCTGCGGAAGACAAAGACACACACATACACACAGACACACACACACACGCTCACACACTGATTGAGATGTTCCAGGCGAGGAACAGAGATGTCACAGAAAATCAAAAAGGATAAATTCTGACTTTCATCTGTCGTCTTCTTTGTTTGAGAGCAGAAATGTCTTCTTCAAATCATATTCATGTGTGTGCATTTAGGCGTGAGCATACATGTGGATGTACTTGTGCGTGTGTGTGTGTGTGTGTGTGTGTGTGTGTGTGTGTGAGTGTGAGTGTGTGAGAAATTATATTTAGACACATTGACATGCCTCCAAAGGCAATCCTCTTCTGCGTTTCCATGGAAATGACAGAGGCAAATTGTCAGTTTGCACTGGAAAAGAGGAGTAAGTGACGCATATCCTCACTCTCTTTGTGTGTGTGTGTGTGTGTGTGTGTGTGTGTGTGTGTGTGTGTGTGTGTGTGTGTGTGTGTGTGTGTGTGTGTGTGTGTGTGTGCAGTGTGTATTAACTTAATTTATACCTCTTGCTGTGTATGGAGGAATTTGTCAAAGAGGCTCTGGTGGGATTCTGTGTGTTTGTTTTAGTTATTGAGGCTGATAAAACAATATTAGTGGCACTGTGCCCTCGGCCTCTCATCGTCTCTGCTCCTGTTTGACCAGGAAATTAAATCTTTCATGCTTTCAGACGACGCTGAGCCGTTTGATCTCCCTCATTGTCTCTGCCAACGTTATTGACCCCTTCTTTACCTGCCAATATTCTCCCTTTTCAGCACCTCAACATCTCCTCTTCTTTCTCTCCTCTCTGTTTTCTCCTTGTCTCGTTCTGTCTTTCAGAGCATCTGTCCACCCCTCACTGGGTGATCACGGGGAGCTGCAGCTGTTTTAGAAGGAAGCAAAAAAAGACAGATGATGAGATTTCGCTGAGGTTCATTTAGCTGCTCTTGGGGGGGGCTATTGCTTTCTGGTGTTTGATATAAAGTTTAGTTTCTTAAACTTCTTAGGGAAAACTGCAGCTCTCATTATGAAAACTTGTTCAACATATTGACAAAATACCTTTTTATATACATAAAGTTTACCTAACATAAATGTAAAAAATTCCGTCGATGCTCTGGTTTTGTAATTTTACTCCTTTTAATAGCATCAAATAACTATTAAAACTAAAATTATCTAAAACATGAACCTTTGGACATTACTGAGCATGATAAGAGATAACTTTAACGACAAAAAGACGTGTTATATGAAGTAAATTCTGATTTCCTAGTTTATGTTAACATGAAGAAGGTGGACTTTATGACCTGTACTGCAGACAGCCAGCAGAGGGAGTCCCAAATATATTGGCTTCATTTTTTTATGGGAGCTGTCATGTTGTACATCTTTTTGCAAAGTCTATAATCTAATCAATGATTGATCCAAAATGTTGTATTGACGTTCATTATTGTTCATTATGTGTCCGAATCACACAAATCACAAAGTGATTCACTGACTTTTCCTCATTTCCCCACCATGAGCCTTACATATTAGGTTTGAGTTTGTTGATCCCCCTATGTTATCTAGTGCCACCAAAAAGGGCGAAATATTTTATTATACTTCAGTTTTTAAATAATTAGCTGCAAACATGCTAACAATAACGGTTGTTTTAGTTGTATTAGCTGCTTGGGAAATGTTAGCATGATAAATCCACCAATCAGAAAAGTAGCCTGCAAACAAGCGGAACTTAAATGGTGAACATGGTTAACAAATGTTTGACCTGCTTCACATTAGCGTATTAGCATTGTTAATATGAGCAGGAACTATTACAGACTAATCCATAGCACTACTGTGGACTCTGATGTGTGACTCTCTGCTTTGTTTCAGACACAGCATTAAATTAAAGTTAGTGTCATTACTGTAGGCAACGTAAACAACTGTGTGACTAGGAAATAGTTTGACAGAGTATGGGCATCAGTTTAGGGGAAAATTACAATGTAATTACTTTGTCAGATTCTTAATAGTCTCCTAACCTCGGGCTACATTGTTCACTGTGCCGTAATGATACGTGCTGACACTGATCAAAGTGAAAGTAAAACTGCAGCCCACAGTAAATTGCGGGGACGAAATCAGCACAATCCTCTTCAAACAAAGGGCATGTAGGCGTGAAAGTACATCAGCAGTAGACACAAACTCCGCCCCGAAACAAGGAGAGAACAGGCGGGTAAACTGGGGAAAGAAAAACTGCTAGAACAAGGATAAAACAGCAACTCTCTCTCCTCTGTCCCCTGGTCTGTGTTTGTGTTGTCAGTCTTTCTGTTGGTTTCTGTGAATGCTAGCAGTGCAAAAGGTTAGTCTTTAGCTTCATAAGCTCATACCGATGGACACTAAAGAGAAGTCCTCGAATAAATATTGGAAGAGTGTGCGAGAGGAAGGTCAGAGATATACAATGAACCATGCACTGTGCTGGAGGGCGGCCTTGGGGAGTGTGAAAATGTTCTGTCTTTGTGCATATACCTGTTTGAAGGCTCTTACAGAACGTCGTAGATGTGTCACCCCCTCAGGGCAAAAAGAGAAGAACAAGCAGAGTTTCCAGCTCTGATACGGAGGGGTGAATTGAATAAGCAGTGCATGCTGGTACGAGTGTTTTCTACTGTTAGGTTTTTTTTTTGAGAGAGAGTGTGTTGAGCTATTATTTCCTTTTGTAATGTTTCATTTCATTCCAGCTCATCTGTGTGTTTTTTTCTGAGTCGATCAGTGTGAGTGGTGAGTGAGTGGGAGCATGAGAGGGCGAGAGAGTAGCAGAGAGAGGAGAGAAAGCAGCAGGGCTGATGTTCATGGTCAGTACACAAGATCCACTCAAAAACTCCATGAAAAGTTTGGATAGAGTACCTCCACACACAAACACACACACACACACACACACACACACACACACACACACACACACACACACACACACAAAAGCATGCACACACACTCACATTTATTCTATTATCCGACATGAATATGAGGGCGGAATATGACGTCCTAAAACCGTATGCGTAGGTAATAGAGGATGTTCTGCTTCTACTTAATCCGATAAGAACAAACAGACAATTATTTTTTTCTTTTATTAAAAACACTTAAAACATAACACTCAAGAAGAGCGACCCCTTTAAAAGTTCCATTTAAACCCCTCTGTTTGACTGAGATAGAGCGCTGTTGTCTCTGAACAGAAATGCTGAAGGGTATGGAGCCTTGGCATATAGTGGAATCTGATTGATAGAAAAGACTGTCAGGATCATTTCAAATTGTCAAATCTGTAGCCCATCAAAATTCTTCCAGGAGGAAACTAAGTCACCCTTATAGCTACCTTTGCATTAAACACAAAGAGTTACCGGTAACTTACAGCTAGATGAAATGCATACTATACCTTGGCATGATATAATGTAGTAAAGCATCTGAGTTTTGTAGTTTTGACCTTTATATCCAAACAGCATCTAACAGTTTCCTATTAATTGCTGTATCAGACTAACACTGGACAATATTACAAATCCATTTGCAGGTCTGATTCATGACAGTAAGGCATTTTTGTGTTTTATGTTCTTCAATTTGATGTCAGTTGTGTGATTCAATTTAAAGAGATATTACTTTTTAGTAATTAGCTTGGTTTTGCTGAAGGCCTAATTAGATGCATTGAAGACACGGTATCTTTTTTTACTTTACAAAATCTAGATTATTACATATCTTAACCAGCAGAAGCACTGCTGTTTTATAGTTTTTTACTGTTTTTGCTTTATTTTTTTGCTATTTTATTTTTTTGCACCAAAACACTTCCCCCTTGTATGTGTAAATGTACTTGGCAATAAAAAAAAAATTCTGATCAGTTTTCCTTCTTTCCATCTCAGCTTCAAAAATCTGAACTTGCTTTGAAATCATTGCCTATAATGGCACTGCAATATAGAATGAAATGTAATATAATTTATGATCATATCTGTCACAGCTTTAAAAAAACAGCTTTAAATACAACCAACACCCCAGTTATGGCTGTATCCTGTAGAGAAACTGTTTCAGCTGTTACACTGAAGCCTTGCTGTATTTACTTGTCTTATGTCCCAGTGTCTCTCTGTTTATCATCGCAGAGCCCTCTCTACACATCCTTCTGTTCAGGGCTGTTACTGTGTGTGCCTGGTATTAAACAGACTCCCATCTGCCTGTGTGCCGTTTGGCTGTACCTTTTTATTGGCCTGTTTCAACAACTCAACAGCAACTCGAGCTGCTGTTACGCTGTTAGCACTCATTGGAAGAGCATCATCTAAACGGTGTGAAAAAAAAAAACCTCGCTTTAATGTCTGTTTTTACAAACGAACCTGCTTTTAGCCTTCAACAAAGTAAATGATCCCAAAGATTATAGAGAAACCGGGTTTTTGATTCCTTGGTTACACAAAGTGTCCATAGTAATGCAGAATTGCCATCACCTTGGAAACAAAGCGTAATGGAGAGAGGAGAAATGTATGGAATGTGTAGCAGAATGATTGATGTCATTAGCACAGAATATTCTAAGCATAATAAGGTGTAAAGTGGTCGGTATGTGCGTGAGTGCCTGTGTCAGTCAAACAAAGAGAAATCAGGATGTAGGGAGAATTAATCAGTGCTCTCTTCTCTTCCTTTCAGCAGTCATGGTGGTCTCATGGATACCCTGTTTATGTTAATGATTGTTCCTGTGTTTACACTGTAGATCCACATTTTTGCCAACTACATGTGAAGCTGCCTCATGCAGCGAGATGTAAACACGAGTGAGGGTAACAGTGAGGGTAACAGTGAGGGTAACGTGGGTGTAAGAGATAAGCAGCAGCTCCTCTATGAGTGGAGTGAACTACACCGACCTCTGAATCACAGGAACCCTCAGAACAGAGCAGGGAGAGCTATACTGAGCTCTTTCACGACAGGTTTTAACCAGTTCTGGACTTTTTTATTTTCTTAACACAAATTCAACCTGCTATGTAGGATCTAGCTGAAACATATTGATCCTGTTATTTCAGTGTTTTTAATGTTGTCTTATATTCTTCCAAAGGGCCTTGTGTAGGAGGAATATCCATGCCTACAGTGAAGAGTCCCCTCATAATCTCATATAAACAATAGCCTTTTTAGTCTCTTGTCTCTAGCTGAGTCTGACTCATAGTTTTACACAGAAACAGAATAAAACAGAGCACAACAACTTCAACAAAAATGTGTATAAAACAGAACCTTTTCCCTCCTCAACTAAGAACTAAAAATGATACTCACATCTTTGGAAAAGCATTTAGACCAAAAAACTGTTCACACAAAGAATGCGAAGGGATGAATTGTGTGGAAGGTATTTTTTTCTGGTATCGGTGAGATGATGGAATACTCTCCAGGAGGGCCAGTCTGAGACGTAGACTCCTAAATTTAAAGTCCTTGAAGGCAAAACACAGCACAGCAGGTTTTAATACTATACTGTTCAGTAGAGTTATCACAGAGACAACCATTTTATTCTTTGTCACAATGGCTTTGAGGTAAACATGGAAATTCCGAGCTCTCTTCCACAAATGAAGAGATCACTTGTTAATTTTTGCAGTCAGACGGTGTCTGCATTTGCTTGAATTTGAAAAAAGGAGCTTCTTGGAGCTTGACCTCAGTTATAGTCGAAACAATATGTTCAGCATTAGTTTGAAATACATTTGATGATAAAATACATACAGACCTCAACCTTTTCACCTAAAGGGAAGGCTTTTGTAAAGAGCCTTGAGAACTTTGAAGAGCTTTAAAATTCTGATTGGAAGTTCACGATGAAGTGTTTTTCAGTCTCTTTGTTGAACCTAAAAGTCTTTGTGTAAGAGATTAGTCACATCCTTCTTAATGCCTTGCAGGTTAACACTAATTAACATGACGGAATGTGAAGGTTGCACTCAGACAGAAGCAAAATGTTAGCTTCAAATCTTTCCAGCAACTACACGGAACATTTTTCAGTATACAAATGTATGTACGCTGCATCTGTGAAGCACATCAAATACCTGCTTCGTTCCTTCCATGTGTTTTCTTTTCCCCTCCTGAAAATGACTGTTTTGTATCCTTTTTTTCCCAAATGAGAACAGCAGACCTCATCTCTCATCCCTATTACTGTGTCCCTTGATCCTCTCTTTCCCTTTTCCACCGTTTCTCTCAGGTCAGGTGAGGAAAGAGTCCAGGTTAGCTCCAAAACAATCATCGTAATTTAGATGAGGGGGCTTAGAGTTGAGGCCTGGAAGGAACTCTATCTGAGCATGAAAGGTGTGTTTATTTTATCTTGCGTCACTTTGATTTTTTTCCCTTAAATCCTTGTCTAGAAAAAGGTAAAAAAAACAACAAAAAAAACAACACTCCTACATTTTTCCATGCGTTCCTTACCACTTTAATCAGGAGCAGGTGTTTTTTTGTTTGTTTTGGAAGTTGTATTTTATTTTTTGACATATCAGTCATAGCAAGTGATAGTTGACAAACCTCTGGAATTAAGGTCGAAATCAGTGAAATAAATGTTGACTTGTGTGGCAAATGTCAGCAGAATTAGGTTACACGATGCTAAAGAACATAGCATGAATGTTAATTATACATTTGACATTTCACTAATGTGAGGCGCAGGCACACACAGTTGAAACACACTGACACACCTACACACACACACACACACGCACACACACACACACACACACACACACACACACACACACACACACGCACGTACAGATGGAACATGAAAGGCAGCAGAGTGACTGGTCAGTGACAGCTTGATCAGAAACTTTTCCCCTCTTCCTTTGACTGATCTGACAGGAAACAGACGCACAGCCTCTGTATCCTGGCAACAGTCCTCTTTCTGTGGCACTGAGAGATGGACAGGATGCAAGGGAGTGTGCGTTACTGTGCGTGTGTGTCTGTGCATGTGAATAATGGATTGAGTATCCTGATGTCCTCTGTCAGTTTAACCTCCTGAAATCTGTCCGACACATGATAAACTGACAGTGTGTGACCAAACATTCACAAATGTGTAATTCCGATGACGCTTTTGCACTGACTTAAGGGGAAATTCTGCAAATGGTGGAATCGTTTCCTTCTTTTTTATTATAGGCTTTTTTCACATGACACAGAGGATGTTTACCTTTTTTAGAACAGGCATGTAGTATATACAGTGACATGCTTAATGCTGTCTTAAGAACTTTAGGAGGCTGCAGGATGACAAGGCTTCAAAAGACCCTGATAAGAGGGACCATCCACGCCAAGTTAATTTACATTGTCATTCTTCTTTAATGTTTTTCAAGATTTTTCCTTTTGGTGACCATACTTTAATATTCTTTAGATTTTGCCAAAACATTTTCTGTATGTCAATGAATTGGGGAAAAAGTGCTTTTTCAGACTTGATGAATTGGGAGTTTGAACTTTCGGGAAACGTGTCTTGTTATCTCAGCATGTGTACTGTTGTGCTAAAAAAAACAGCGATGTTTGGATTCAGCCACAGTCATGACTTACTGGGACATATGGATAGAACAAAGTCATTGCTAATGTTATTAGTAACACCAGTCCTTACTATGACAAGTAAAAAGTCTGTGTTGCCACCTTTTTAAAATATGTGTTACAATATGTGTTTTACTCATAGTTCTGTCCAACCATATTGCCATATGTCGAGGAAAATGTTCAATCATGAGTTTGTCTTTAAAGTTATAACATTTATATTTGTTGTTTTATCTGGTAGTTTCAGTCATACTGCTGTGCTCTCATTGCAACCTCCCCTGACCAAACAATTACTGAAATTCATCCTTTCAGCCAGTTTGCAGCATCAGCAGTCTGAATAAAAAGCTGCTTCTGTCTGACAAAAAATGTCCTGGTATTTGTGACTGTTCTGCTCGGTTAGATTCAGTCTTTAAATGTATTCAGTGTATCTGGTTCAAGCGAGTTTTCCACTAAAGCACATTTTTCAAGAAGAAAACTTCTGATCCAATGCCAGACTAGTTTTAAGACCATGAAGATCAGTTGACACTGAGTCTGCTAGGATGTGATTATTAAAAGGATAAGTGATGACATTGTTAGAAATGGCTAGGGAAATCATAATCCTGATGCAAATATTAATTTAGAAGTGATTGGATATAAAAACAATCTTGAGAGGAGACTGTGTCATTGCCGGGTGTAAAGAAGGTGTTGGAGTAATGAACCGATTTGTGTGTATGTGTGTTAGAATACATGCGAGAGAAAATCTGGCTTTGGCTCCCCATACATGAGAGATGTAATCATGTGTGGGTGTACTAAAGAAAGCATACCTCTGTATGTATGTGTGTGTGTGTGTGTGTGTGTGTGTGTTCGTGCGTGTGTGTGTGTGTGCATATGTGTGTATGAGAAAGAGAGTGTCTTATTCCTGCCCGTCAAAATGATTTTACAGCGCTCGCTCATCTCCTCCAGCCTTTCCAAACAGAGGAAGAGAAGATTAGTCACACCTCCTCCACTCTTGCTCTCAGTCTCTCCCTTTATCCTCTCGTCCACAAGTGTGAAAATGTGCGTGTGTGTGTCCCTGCGTATGTGTGGTTGCATGCAGGTGTGTTTGTGTGTGGGCTCAGCGGTTTTACGTAAAGCTCCATAGAAAAGGCTAGAGTCAAGCAGAGAGTTCTTGGCAGCAAAATACAATAGCTGCTCAATGGACCATTTTCTGCAAAGCTGACCCTGCCATATTGAGTTTTCTGTAGAGTAGTTACACACACACATACATTCGCGAGCGCACACACAAACACAAAAGGCTTTAGATGATGAGGCTGCAGGGAAACATCCAAAAACACACAACACAAGAGAAGCAATAGACACACAAACACAAACGGAACGGAAAAGATTGTCATATTAATGTAGCATGAAGTTCACATCTACATCACACATTAAACACAATGCTATTTAGATGGATGTACAAATTACTCTGTTGTAACACTGGCTTGATAGTAATAAAAACAGGCTTATAAAATTGTAACACACTGGGATAAAATGTCCACACACACACACTGTTTGTGTGTCAGTGCATGCTGTAGGGAGGGTGTGTGGAGCTGCACATGTGTGCCTTGAGGTCAAAGGGAAGTGGGTGGCTTTCCCTCCGTACTGGAAGTGTGTGTGATGACATGATGACCTCTTCAAGAGTTCCCCTCTCTGACCTCTGACCCTTTGTTGTGCATAACAAGAGTTTTAATAAAGTACACCTCTGAATTCACACATCATCATGTTGTTTTTGATAAAAAAAAATTAAAAAAATGAATTGAGGTTCTGACTTGAATCTGGGGTTTGATCTCTCTTGTGAAAACTTGTCATTGTATCTTTTAAGGAACTTCACTTATTTTATGTTTCTTACATTAAAGGTGTAATCTTTTACTAATTTATACATGTTAATAAATAAATTTTTTATTGCCGACAAGTATTAACCATTAATTATTTTTTTTACTAATAATGTTTTTTTTTCTCTTTCTCCTTTTTCCCTTTTATGTCTCTCCCCCTCCTGTTGATTCACTTGGATGTTCCACTTTAAGGTAAGAGACTATAAGAAAAATTGAAATTCTGAAGACAAACAGAAAGATTGATAGAGCGACAGGAGGAGAATGAATCAATAAAAATCCCGAAGAACGGGAAGATTGATCACACCACTGACAGAAGTGTAGACAGATCCACAGATGGGCAGATTAATAGATCCCAGAATAATAGATTATCACACAGGCAGAAATAGAGGATGAACAGACACATAGAGGGAGCCATTAAAGAGGTGCACAGAAGGACAATCATATCTAAGTCTGCTAATAGACATTTTGGCTGTTGCTTTCTGTCGTTGCCATGGCAGCACTGTCACGTACCAGCTGGACTGGAGGAAAGATGACCCAACACACACACACACACACGCACACACACACACACACACACACACACACACACACCGAACACACCTAAATACATATTTCCTCTGCACACTTCAACCAAATGTGTTATTTTACTTAATGACATAATTTATAAACACATCCCTGTAGGGGGGAATTATCTTAATTAGTCGTAATTGCCATCTTGAGTTTTACATCCTGCTGTAAGAGTTAGAATATTCCTTACTGTCACAGCGATGTGTGTGTTACGATGTGTAGATTTCAAGGGCAATCAATAAGACATCATGTTTTAAAAATGACCCCACTCAGTAAAATGTGCTTTAACTGCATAGACTGACAGAGAGAGGGCAACATGAGGGACAAGTGTACTGCTGGAAGTCTGTTCAGATAGCCATTATGATAAGTCCTCTGGGCTTCATTAACACAAAAAAAACATTTTCTTATGATAGCTTTTAATCTTCATCAACAGCAACCCCACTTACAAAGGCTTCTATTCCTTTTCCAAAGCTGCTTCAATTTGTTCCATTTTTATCTGAATTACTCTTGTGATTTTGCATTGTACTCCTTCAACATTTGCTCACAATGATCAGCTTAAAACAAAGACATGTATCGAGATAGATTCAACAGAACAATCTGTTATTTGTTCCATGGATTCTTTTTCTGTGTCAGCCAGATTTGCTCACTTTTATTGACTCCACAGCTGTAGTTTTTAAACCCCGATGACATTTTGTCAAGTGACATAACCTGAGGATTTTTAAGAGTCCTTTAGAGACACCTTCAAAGACCTGTAAATAGACTTTAATTATTACAGCCTCATTATCACATGCCATTTCTCTGATAACCTGCTCAGAAACAGATCAGATGTTAATTTCAGCCATGCAGAGGGTCTTTATTTCTATACTCCCTCTTTCCTTGCTGTCTTACCAACCTTTTTGAAAGATTCCTTACATTCCTAATTTCTTTGTTTCTTTCTATGTTTGTTTGTTTCTTTTTTTCTTTCTTTCTTCCTGTTACATCATCCCTATTTTCTCTAAACCTTTCCGCCCACATGATCTACATGAACCGGCCATATATTCCAATCCCATGTTCCCGTCAGCCCCTCTGCCTCTGTCATCTGTCTTTTTAACTAACATCGACACACACTCTCTCTGTTCTCTCTTCAACCACCCGATCCCTCCTTCTTTGACATTTTCTGCCATCCATCATTCACATGCTTAATGCCTCCTGATTTCTCCAGCTGCCTCTCTTTGCTTCACACCTGTCTCTCTCTTGTTGCGACCTTTAACTTTTTATTTTCAATTTCATTTACACTGCGTTCTTCTTCTGGTACCGTACCTACCCTATTGGCCTCAATCAGTCTTATTGACAAATTGATTACAGCTGATGTTAGATTCAGGTAGTATTAGGACTCCAGTGTCATGCTGTCCCAACCTGCCTCGCTGGTAAAAGCATCTCTTTGTGTATTCTGCTGTGTTGTTGCGTATCTGCATTGCAGGGGTCTTTTGTTTTTCTTCTTTAACTCTTTTCCTCTTTTTATCTTCTTTTCAAAGAATCATGGCTTCCCCTCAAGAGTTCTTCTTCCCAATTAGGCATGTGTTACAAACGCATAAAGAGAAGCACACATAATACACACATTTAACACAAACACACAAAGAAATTAACTTAATTCCAGCATCAGGTGAACAAACAAACACACACCAGACTTGTGAGAAACAAAGCAGGATTCAAATGGTTGACCTTGAGTGTATGCTATGTAAGTTATTGTTTTGTTGGTAATCTCTGTGACTGTCCCCCTCAGAGGAAACACATTAGTGTTTCCACACAGACACACCCACACACACATATACAGAAGGAAAACGTTGCAACAGGGAATTTCTTGAATTTTTTCAAATGTGGTCAAAAATCAATACACTCCAGTGCAGGCATTAGAGTAAATTGTTATTACTAAAGCAGCCGTGAAGAATAGATGTTGATATGTTTTTTTTCCCTTTGTGCCTTTTTTATTGCCTCTGTCACAAATATAAAAAAAAACAATTTCAGCAGCCTAATACTTTGGACACAAATTGCATATTTCCTGCATTTACCAGGTCAATTGTATTTGACTGCATGCAAATGTGTGCGTCAAAGTGTGTAGATGTTTTTTTGTTATAAATTGTGCGTTTGTGCTGACGTTTGCAGAACTCTGATCAATTGCGACGGGTGTATGTATTAATAATGTCTGTATGCCTTCTCTGAGTTTAAAGTCTATTTAACGCAATGTCATTGCTGCACACACTACCACACATACACAAACATGCACACACACACACACACACACACACACACACACACACACACACACACACACACACACACACACACACACACACAGGAGATGTACTTATTTTAAAATTCAAAGTAGTCTTCTGCGAGTCCCCGATAAGGCAGCCCTGGGCAAGATACAACAAATATTAATATTAGTTTTGACTTTCTCACTAGGTTTGCATAGATGAGTTTCTGTGTGTGTGTGTGTGTGTGTGTGTGAGAGAGAGAGAGAGAGTGGCTGCCATCCATCACTAAACTCCCTATCAATCACTTCTTGTCCAATCAGCTAAGTGGACCTCGCCAGGGCCTTTGTGCCTGAATGTGTGTGTCAATGTTTGCTTCAATCAATTCATTTTAGTTGATAAATTAAGCCTTTTTATGTTTACTCTGCAGAACATATTTAAATGTCAGATTTACAGTTTGTCAGACCTCTCCTGCTCTTTACCCAAATTGGATCAAACATGTGACCGACTTGTAAAGCAGATAGATTTCCTCCTGCTGATGATACAATCAGACTAACAACCGCACAGTTTTGGCACCTCATTCAGCAAGGTTACTCTTCAATCTGTTAGCGACACAATGTCAGCAGTGTTTCTTCTCTTGGCTGCTTCAATTGTCACACCATATACAATCTGACTTCTGTTTGCGATGTGTGTGTGTTTGTGTCTGTGTGCTTCTGTGTGTGTGTGTGTGTGTGTGTGTGTGTGTGTGTGTGTGTGTGTGTGTGTAAGTGTGCATGAGTGAGTGAGAGTTTTATCAGTAATTTATGTTCTGCCACAGCAGGCTTCCTGTCCGGTCTGCTCTTTCTGCGTGTCTGTGGCAGGAATCCTTTAGTCAGAATTACGGCCTCAGGCTTCAACTACACACTGTCATGCTGTGTGTGTGTGTGTGTGTGTGTGTGTGTGTGTGTGTGTGTGTGTGTGTGTGTGTGTGTGTGTGTGTGTGTGTGTGTGTGTGTGTGTGTGTGTGTGTGTGTGTGTGTGTGTGTGTGTGTGTGTGACCTCTGGGGCATGTATTGATTGAGTGTCTGGTGCCCCGTTGTCAGCACAGAGTTAGCCTCATTAGAAATAGGTCCTGCTGCTCGCTCCTCTTCCTCTTCACAGATCTTCATCACATCTTCGTTTTCTTTCACCTCCTTTAACTTCTATGACCCTGTCCTTCTCTTCCTCTCTCTTTTTCTCTCCTTCACCATTTTGTGAAAGATGATGCCCGGGCCACATTGGAGATTGCCACTGTTGTTGTCAGTCGTAATGGGAGTTTGAATCTTGACTAAATGTGGAAAACATAATGGACTGTGAAGGACAATGATTTTATGAAACCAAATTCTGCTTTGTGTATTTTTTGGCAAACAGCAGCAGCAGCTGTTGAGTAATGAGTTTAACATCGTCCCTCACTGGCTTGTGCTGGATTTCCACCAAAATGTTTATAATTACATGAAAATGGAATCAACCCTCAGTCCCAGGTATTCAGCCTCTTTGCCATTTGAAAAGTCTCAGTAAAAAGTCTGTGTGACACCATTTCAAATAAAATGTTGTCCATATGACTCTTTTGTTATGAAAGAAGCAAGAAAAATAATATTATTGTCTAGAAATAAGACTTGTAAAGATTATTTATCAAAGAATTTGGAAATCTAAAATGCCTAGGAAAGCTCTTCCAATTCAGGAGGAACAAATGTAAAGATCCAATTAAGTCCCTGCTATTTTAAGGTTTGTCTTCAGCTGTAAGGCCCTCTGAGGACTCAATAACTGTCTAAATTCAATGACAGAGTAATGACACTGTTATGAAAAGGAATATAAAATGAGATCTGTATTTCTCTGTGGGCTATTGATAAGAGTCCAGTCATGAGGTGATGTGGGACCTGCAAGAGTGTTTGTCAGAAGCCTGGCAGCAGCTTCCTGCAGCCGCTGCTGTGGCCAGGTCATTGTTGACTGACTGAGGCAGGAGAACAGGCCAGCACAAAAGACCTGACGTGATGAGATAAAAGCATGAATGACAAAAAAAAAAGCAACCTGGACATGTTTGCCAGTCCATAAAACATAGACTAACAAATATTCTCAGCTACAGTCAATACTGAGTTTCCTTTCACCTGGTGTGCTCTTTTTTTTTAAAAATGTGAAATGGACCAAAGTCCACATGAATACACAGACTATTCTAAATGCACTGAGCCACTGTGCTGCTGACTTAATAATAACCTGCTTAAAATAATCAGACTCATCCAGTTGAATGAAAGAACTGCTCACAATGGAAGCTACACAAGGTAAACAGGAGTTAGTAAAGGACACAAAAACAGGGATTACACAACCTGCACACAGTAAGAATTGGACGGTTTACAGCCACTTTCTCTCTCTGTCTCCTTAGATGTCACAGACATTGTTTTATTATCCAAAGACCAAAGTGGCAACAAATTAGCTCCCTTCAATTAATAGAGCCATCCTGCCAGCTTGTAATTACTGTTTCTGGGCTTGCTCCATAATATGTTCATGCTATCAGAGTTGTAATTATTTTCCTGAATCATACTCTTTGCCAACTGAAACAGCACACAGTGTGTTTCATCTAACCTAGGGTGTATGTCAACTGTGCCAGTGCCAGGAGAGTGCCTTATAATGAGACGCTATGCTTGAGTGCATTTGTGCATTTGCTTACTTTGAACATTTGCATTACCACTGCAAAAGGGAATTACATACTTTATTTAGGGGCCTAAATTAAATGAGATCTGCTGTTTTGCGTCTGTTTCAAAGGAGGGAACATAACTGTAATTTGCAAAACAAAGTTCAGTAAATGTGCCAATAAATATGTATGCTGCCGTGTGGGCAGAATGGCCAGTCATCATTTGCCTGAATCAGAAGAAGAAGATACACTTTATTAATCTTCAAAGGGAAATTCAACATTTTCAATCTGTTGTTTGAACATTGATAGTACGAATTTTCATGAATTCATATATTTTGGTAACTTTGTGAATGAACCATTAACTAACTCTTCTCTCAGGTTCAAGATGTAACCATATCTATGTAAGGCATCTCATGGCAGCAGAGTTATATTTGGTTTGGAGCCAATTGTCTGTTGTAAGCGAAGGTTTGCTAAGAATGAAATGTATGTCTGACATTTACGAGTCAAGCAGATGTCTTCTTTCTTGCCTTATAGAGATGTTCCAAAGTAGCCAAGAAATTGTAGGATGTACCTTCTAGCAGAATATAAGCAAGTCTGTGAACATAGAAACTTTGTCAGTACTTTTTCGGTTCCGTGGGTTGTTAACAAATTGTGTTCTGTTACAACTGTCTGACCTCGGCCGATTAAACCGCGTTATAATCCACAGTCTGTTTCACGATTTCATCATTGAATTTATACAGCAGCAACAACCCCCACCCAACAAACATGCTACACATGTAGGCCAAAATAGACATCTGCTCAACAGGATGGACATGCACTAATGGAGAGATGTCAGAGTGAGGGGATGCACCCGAGCAGCCAGGGGTTCAATGCCTTGCTCAAGGGAACCTCAGCAGTGCTCAGAAAGTGAACTGACAGCTCTCTACCTACCAGCCCAATTTCCATGGTTATGATGGATGGGAAAGTTTCAGATTACTTGCAAAATTATCCGAGTATCCCGTCATCACATATGCATATTAAACCATT